>NW_026900909.1:0-249852 GCF_033783945.1 Neopsephotus bourkii | reverse complement strand
ATGATGCATTTTGTTTTGCAGTAAATAAGCAGTATCTTAGATGCCTGCTTTTTCTTTTTTTCTTTCCTTTTTTTTTTTTTTTTTTTTTAATGCTGGTGGATTCCAGTTTCTTTTCCTGGGGTCAGATCTTTCAGTTCTCAACAAGAAACATGTTCTTCTGCTTGTGTCTATGAAGAGGGTGAGCTTGTGTTGAGGCTAGTGAGGAGACAGAACGTGTAGCTTTGGGAAATGCAGTTTCAGGAAGTCCAGATAGAGCAAATGCACTTCAGTTTGTCACCAAGGAAGGAGTATTGTAATAAGCTTGACTGAAAACCCACAAGGTTTAAGGCTGATCTCCTGTAGAACCCAACAAGATGAAATACAGCCCGTATCTCTCCTTCTCTCCAAAGCAAACAAAAGAAGTAATCCAGCTGTGAAGTCATTGACAGGTTGGAGCTCAGCTTGTGCATGAAAACAGCTGTACAGAAATGGAGGCTGCAGTGAATTCCTTAGCGCAGCCTTCTCTGGCACACTGCTGCCCGTTTCATCTCACCCAGCTATTGTATTATCAGGGCCAAAGAATGTTAAGCCCTAAAAACCCCAAAGTAGGTACAAGCTGTGGAGGGTGGGAGAAGCCAGGCAGGGAATTCTTTGGGTGGGAAGAAGTCCCCAGTGCTGTGTGTTAGGTAACTGAGTGAGGGGTGTTTCAGAACAGGGTGGACAAAACCTCTTTGATGAATAACTTGGCAGTGTTGATCCTGCCGTGAAGCATGGGGGTCAGCTAGTTGACTCCTTAGGATCTCTTCCAACCTTCTTGTTCTTTTTTGCCTTGAGTATACTTTTGTCATCTGTTTGGGTGTAAGAGAATGCTTGATTTTTTTTCCAGCTTATTTGGGCTACTTAGCAGAAAAAAAGGTGGTAATAGCTTCTACCAATACTTACTTTTCTTTTTAAAAAGACACTGCATCTAAGCCAAAGTGATGACTTTGCTGATACTTCATATCAAAAGAGGGACCTTGCTAGAAGCATCCTTCAGATTATATTCTGGGAGCAAATGTTACTGAATACTTTTTTTCGGAGAGCTGCCTCAGCTGCTTAGTTGTTGGGCTTCCTTGTGCTGTCTTGGGTTAAGTGGATACGGGGGAGATGCTTGTTACTTGTGCGCAGAGGTGTCTGTGCCAGTACTTCCTCTGTATTTCTCACAGATGTGCCTCACACCGAGGAAGTACCTACAGATAGATACTTGGCTCATAAAGCTGATGTTATTTGGAGTATCTGCTGTGGCATGTTTCCTGTGTGCAGGCACTGTCTTGTGCACAGGCTTGGAGGCTGAAGGGTGGTGATTGACCTGGTGTGAATGAGTGAGGTTCTCAGTGTGCTGGTGGAGTTTGTCAGTGTAAGTCAGCACAGTACTGGCCCTTCTCAAAGCAGCCATACGTGCACATTTATTTTTCATAAAAATCTACATGTAGTCTTTTGGGCAATGTGTAATACTAAATATGACTGTCTCATCACATACCTCATCTGTATGTGGAATTATGCTTTTTCTGTTACTGTGGTTAGAAAAGAAATTAATCACACTCAGTTGCTTCTTCTCTTTACTCATTCAGTTGAGGAGCCCCAACCCCCCCATTTTTGTTTAATAAGTTATTAGCTATACAGTTAGTTAATGCTTATAGAGAACTGTTTAGCTTTTAGCTCCTATTTTGTTTTTCAGTTTGTTACTCCCTTTCCTTTTCCTTTGTTACTCCTTTCATTGTGTGTTTAGCCTTGAATTCCATTGCATTCCATTCAAATAGGGCACATGCTTTCTTAAACAAATCCTTGACAATGTTTACTGCAGTCTGTTGACAAGAACTGTCTGGTGGATGTTACAAAAATACACTCAACATTAGGCGTGTGTATAACTTTGTTCTTCTTATTAATAATATGAGCATGGTTGTTTTGTGTTTATTTACAGTGTCCCCACTGCTTTCTTGGTGCCTTTTGTGTAGGATTGTTTGTAGTTGCAGCTAAGATGCAGCAAAGGTATTTAAAAATGTATGGCTGCTCAGGGAAAATACTTGCCACTATTCTTGTCTAAGCACAAGTACAATATAATTAAACTATTCACCTTAAAATACAAAGATTTTCTGAAGCTGGTCTTTTGACCAGTGATGAAATATTTATGTTAAATTGTAGTGGCTACTGGCAACTTAAGTAGAGGAAAGAAGCCCAATTATTGTTAGCAATACTTGGGGGCTTCCATTTACTTTGAGATGTTGGGACTTGCATTTTGGGAACAAAGAAACCATTCTTTTTTGCACATAGAGCATGTAATTACAAATGTGGTGTCTCTTTGTAAAAGTGTATTTAAAGATAACATCCTTGAAAATGCTGGATAAAGCATTATTCCTCAAGGTATTATTTTGCTTATATAGTTTGACAAGGATGTTTTTAGCTGCTTTAGAATATATTATTTTTATGGTAAAAAGCTGTTGGGAAAACAGATTTATCCAGGCAGTGTATGCAAGGATAGGGGCAAGCTCTTGAAGTTTTTAGTGTTAGCCAGGATGGTGGGCTGGATCTGAAAGTCCACTGAAAGTCCTTTTGCATTGCACTTGTTTTGCTGGGGCAGGTTGCTGGTGAAGAAGATAGTGTTATCTAAATGAATTCAAAGTGGAAGAAGCTCACTTCAGGTTGAAGTTATTTATTAGTGCGTGGAATGACTTGCAGCAGAGTATGGATCAGGCACATTGGAAGTGCCACAGTTGACCCATCATCCCTTCCTGCTGGCCTGGATACTTCCATGCCTCAACTGCAAGGGTTTACTACCTCCTTTCCTCTCTTCTCCTCACAGGCAGCCTGCCCCAGCCCCTTGCTGGTGCAGAAAAAGGTCAGAGCAGGACTGTAGGTGGAAGCTCCTCTCCAGAGGCTTTGGGGAGTCTGGTCTTTGCTGCTGTCTACCTGGGGTGTAGGGCTCAGGACCCTGCTCCTAAGTGTCTGACCTAGGTCTTGAGTGCCCTAGAGAAACAAAGGGAAAACCTGTTTTGTTGTATTGAAAGAATGCATAGACCTATAAATCCTGTTAAAAACACAAACCTTCCTGGTGTAGGTGCCAGGGTAGTGTTTGCACTGGTAATAAAAGGTATGCTTTCTTTTATGGATCCCAGAAAGATCAAAGCTGCCAATACTTATTAGCCACAAGTTTAATACATTTACAGCTGAGTTGGTGTCTCTTAATGCTGCCATAGCGGCAGCCTCTTCTCCCCCATTTCTCCCACATGCATCTTTTATTTCAAGGATTGCAGTGATAATGTTGGCTCTCATTAAATTCATGGCAAAACTCCTCCTGGATTCAGTGGACCAAGGGTTTCTCCCAGGGTCGTCGTCTTCTGTCAGTTTGTTTTTGAAGATGTAGATGTTCATGTGGCTGCCTGAAATTCTCTGCTGTTGCAGGCCTGGATGGCGTTTGAGGGATCTTCAATTCCTGTGGGTCACTGTGATGGTCGGGTGGAGTTGGGTACTTGTTTTGAACACCATTTACAAGTGTAAATGTAAGTAAGGTAATAGCTGTCTGGTCTCAGTAAGTGCCCTTTGACTTTAAAACTTGTTCTTTTTCCAAGTTTGTGAGTGTATATAAAAGCTTGTTAGTGAGAGGAAAGAGTGGGAGAGAGGTTGAACTGTTGTTAAATAGTGAACTTGTGAAAATGGTGTCAAAGACACCCACCAACTAGTGGATGGTCAGGAATCTTGTGCAGTAAAGTCCTCTGGGGCCATGCTGTTTTCAGGCCACTTGCCTGAAAAGCTTGACTGGTTTTCTACAGATGAGTCACCTGTGTGACCTACCTAGTTTGGGTTTTGGTACCTTGAGGATGTGTGTTAAGCCTACATTGGTTCTGTATTTAGAAACGGAGAAGAAACATGCTAATTGGGATGTATTTACAGCTTTAGCATCTGGAACAAGCTCAGAACAAGCATTACTCTGTAGCAGCACAGTGTCCCCATTTCAGATACTGTGTATATCATAACACGCTTGTGAGATGGGCTGATGCCAGCTTTATGAAGTTTAACCATGACAAGTGCAAGGTCCTACACCTGGGTAGAAGCAATCCCAGGCACAGCTACAGGTTGGGCAGAGAAGAGATTCAGAGCAGCCCTGCAGAGAAGGACTTTGGGGTACTGGTCAATGAGAAAATGAGCATGAGCCAGCTGAAGTGTGCATTCACAGCCCAGAAAGCCAACTGCATCCTGGGCTGCATCAAAAGGAGCGTGACCAGCAGGTCGAAGGAGGTCATCCTGCCCCTCTACTCTGCTCTTGTGAGACCTCACTTGGAGTATTGTGTGCAGTTCTGGTGTCCTCAGCAGAAAAAGGACATGGAACTGTCGGAACAAGTCCAGAGGAGGGCCACAAGGATGATCAGGGGACTGGAGCACCTCCCATATGAAGACAGGCTGAGGAAGTTGGGGCTGTTCAGCCTGAAGAAGAGAAGGCTGCGTGGAGACCTCATAGCAGCCTTCCGGTATCTGAAGGGGGCCTATAGGGATGCTGGGGAGGGACTCTTCATTAGGGACTGTAGTGACAGGACAAGGGGTAACGGGTTCAAACTTCAACAGGGGAAGTTTAGATTGGATATAAGGAAGAAGTTCTTTACTGTAAGGGTGGTGAGGCACTGGCATAGGTTGTCCAGGGAGGTTGTGAATGCTCCATCCCTGGTAGTGTTCAAGGCCAGGTTGGACGAAGCCTGGGGTGGCATAGTTTAGTGTGAGGTGTCCCTGCCCATGGCAGGTTGGTTGAAACTAGGTTATCTTAAGGTCCTTTCCCACCTTAATTATTCTATGATTCTATGATTTGTTGGGTTCGCTTTTTAGTATTGATACATAAATGAGTGGTTAATTGCATACTTTTAAATGCTGATAACCATAATTTTAATCTCTTCATGCTTTAGTGATTTGTCCCTGTCACAGTTCTTCAGCAGACTTCAGAAGGTGTTTTGGTTGGGCCTTGCAGAATGGGGTAGCAATCATTGGAGAAGTGCTTTTACTAGTTATGGTGAGAGTGATACTGAATACTTTCTGTGAGTATGAATTTCTCATGGAACTCTGGCTAATACGTTTCCTTGTTTACGGGCAGTATTTAATTGTTGTAATAGTCTAGTGGATGTATGTTTTGATTGAGAGCACTGAGGCTCTGCCAGAAAGTTCTGTTACAGAGAGGTAGCAGCTCCCAAAAAGCTCTGGGAAAGCCCTGTGAAGTAGAGAGGAATTGCTTTGGTGGAGAGATACATTACAGAGTGTCATTGCAAGATCCAGCCCCCACCTCCTTCCTGTATGCCTTGCTAGGAAAGGAGGAGGATGGAGCTGGACTCGCTCCCACTTTTGTTGCTCTCTGAGTTCATTTATCTGCAGAGGAAAGATCTGTCCAGGTAGCTCCTGCTTCAACCTGCGCTTTGGGCTGGGCTGGCCTTGCCTGCAGGAGCCAGGAAATAAATGCCTCTGCAGGGAACGAATATAATGGAAACATATAAATGGTCCCTCAGTTTTAAGGTAGTAAAATAAGCCCTTATCTCGGGCTAATATACGGCTTCTGGATTTCTGCCTAGGTGAGCCAGTTATGTATGTGCAAAGAAGAGGAGAGAGATCAAGTTCATACATGTTTCTGAAGCTCTGTTTCAGTTTTCTAACACTGAGCTTTACCGATTGCTACAAAACGTAATACTCCTCAGTAGACTAGACTAGACTGTTTCAGTTGGAAGAGACTTAAAATGATCATCTAGCCCAACTGCATGACCAGTTCAGGGCTGACCAAAAGTTAAAGCATGTTATTAAGGGTATTGTCCAAATGACTCTTAAACACTGATAGGCCTGGGGCACTGACCACCTCTGTTCCACCGTTTGACCGAAGTAGTTGTGGCACTGAAATTTTGTTTTATTTACAATATATATATATTTCAACACTTTGTATATTATTCTTTCCAGGCTGTTCTTATATGACCTAGAACACCCTAAGTGGTGTTTTTTTTTTTTTGTTTTTTTTTTTTACTTGTACTTATGTCCTCTGGATCAGTCTCTTCCCCAGACCTTCCTGTGACAAGTGCTGGGTGTATCATTCTTGGGAGAAGTTTTTGGCCCAAAGCTCTTCGATATGTTAAACAAAATTGTGGAGGACATATACAGTCATTACAAGTAAGATTGGCAGCTCTCAATAAAGCAGCATATTGTCTGTGTGCAGAGCTGCTTAGCACAGTAAGTCAATGCCCTTGAGCGATCTCCATCTAAATGCAGCTAAAGGCGGGGTCATACATCCAAAAACAGAGTGCAAAGAACTAAATAAACTGGCAGACTTTTTCCTCGTTTCCTCTTCCTCCTTCTCCACCCTGAAAGGCTGCATTTTGGTCTGGCTCAGAAGCAGGATGAATCCTTTTGCCTTTTCCAGCTGCAGAGTCTGGAGGAGGGTCACAGCATGCATCACTTTCTCCAAGTATTTTTTACCTATGAGTTTTCTAGAATGGATTGCAGGTGATCTTTGTTTGAAGGAGAAAAAAAAATAATAGTTAAATAGTTCTGGTAACAAAGTTGGCTCCACACAGAGGAAATGAACAGAGTGCTAATTACAGTGCTGTCTCATGGCAGCTTGCTTCACAGCTGTCAAAAAGAATAGGAAAGCGCCTTTGATGTGTTCATAGACAAACACAGACATCTTTTGTGGCAGCAATAAAAGTATCCTCAGAGTTCAGTGGTATTTTTGTTTTTACCTGTGTAGTGGAGGAGCCTCTGCCGGCAGTGTTTGGAGGGAAGTGCAAGTGATAGTAACAGTGGGAAAGACTGATCTGCCAAATAAATGTATTTTGGCAGCAAATGGATTGTGAGTGCAGCTATTCCCATCAGAGTCACCTCTGTTTGTGATACTGTCTAGCTGCATTACAGGATCTTTGTTTTAATTAGTTTGTATGTATATGTAAGGAGGTAGATTATATGTATGCTACATATGCAGCTTATCTAATAATTATATTAACTGTACAATAACTTTATAGAACTCTAAAAAAAGATTTTGCAAATGTAGGGAAGGGTTGATCAAACATAGTATGAGGTTCTTCTTTCTGTCTTATGACTGCATTTCTTTAGCAGCATATGGATCCTGAATGCTTTTGTTGGAGGTATCACTTTACATTCAGAGCTGGCATGAAATAGATGTAATTCAGCACCAAAGGAAAACAGTTCTGAAGGAAGAGACACTTAAACACAGGCTAAGCTAGGCTCTGTCACATGTAGATCTGAAGCCAGGGTGAAGGCTGTAGCTCAAAGGAGAGGGTGAAGGGAGACAGAAGAACGGATGTGTGGTAGAAGTTGTCCTGTGAGAAGGCAGTCAGCAGGGTGGCTGGCTTGGGACATGGCTGTACAGGACAAGTATTGTGCAACGTATTGGAGGAATGGGAAGGGATGAGTTAAGGGATGAACTCCAGCTGTAGTAGGATGCAATTGTGAAAGATTTTCAGGAGGTGAGAAGGGAAGATGACATAACTGCACCAGGGGTGCAGTTGAGGAAGAGTAGGTGATAATAAGAAAGATCCTTTGAAACTAGAGCAGAAGCATTTGTGGTGGCCTGAACAGCAAACTGATGCATATTTAAGTAGTGGCAGCAAGGATTAAGTTGATGGAACTGAGCAACATGAAATGCGAACATCTGAAGACAGGATGGAGATGATGACAGGAACTTGTCCTTTGCGGAATACCTGTTTCTGATGCCAGGTGTGGTAACCACGCAACATCAAAAAAGGTGTAGTGTAGTCCCCTGTGAAAGTTACTTTCTCTGTTACCTTTGAATCCTCTCTAGTAATACGGGGTTTAACCCTCTTTTTGGATCACATGGGATTCTCAAAATGAATCACTTAATTGCTTGGCCACATGCAAGCTAGCTGCCCATTTGCCTTCCTTCTCTAAAATCTTTGGTTAAGTTAGTATTAATTCCTTCTGGAGGGTTGAAAGGAGTGGATTATGAAAAACTTTTATCCTAGGCACATGAGCTTTCCACTCTTTTTTCCTTAACCCATTATAAGACAAGGAGTTACGAAATTCTCCCTCATGCCTGTACATTATGCAGTTTGATCAGTTCAAGATGTTCCTCTGTCCTTACTGATTCTAAGTTAACATTTTAAGAAAAGGAGCAGTATACAATTTGAGCTTGATTTCCCTCACCTCCCCCCTTTGAGTTAGGCTTAAGAAATCAGAAATACTGCTACAAAATTTCTCCCTTGTTTCACATAGTGCAAAGAAAACTCAAAAGCTGTTGGGCTATGTAGTCCTTCAGCCTTAGGGGTCCAGAGGGTATGGAGGTGGTTTGGGAGTTGTGGCCACAAATGCCTGTGTGGGAGAAATTCTGCTGCACTCCTGTGTACCATGCTGCTGTCAGTTAGGCACGGACCAGAGCAGACTCTGGAATGTTGTCAGGGTCTTGCCCTGTCCTTACTTTCCCCAAATAGCCATCCAGACAGAAAGGGCTATTCACAACTAACATTGAAAGATTAAAAAACTTAAATATTCTGGACAGAACAGTGCAAAACCCAAAGAGAAATAGGAGAAAACACTTGGCAGTTATAACAAAACTTTAGGCTACTTAAAAAAGGTGCATTATCAGTTTCTGGGTATGTCAGGCATTTTTGCTCTTGATACTGGACTCCTAATATTGTTTACATCTATCCTTAAAGAAACAATCCTAAGGAAGATTTTGTGCCTGAAACTAGCCTTTGCCTCTTTACACATACTTCAAAAGACTTGCCTGTATTTAAGAGGAAAAGAAATGCAGGGTTCACATTTGTTACAAGTGACCAGAAAGATGTCCCTGGGGAAGGAAGGTGAAGATGTTATGTTGGGGGGGGCAGCAAGACTCTCACTGCAGTAAAATGTATGTTTGCTGTATAATGAACAGGGAGGAGCTGCTGGGTGCTTGACAGGACTGTCAGGGGCATAACTTCAGCTTTCAACCACTGAAATTTCTGTGCAGCTGAGTTGTGCTTTGGTTTGTACCAGGCTTGTTTATGGAGGTGGTGGAGCCAGTGCTGTAGTAGCAACTGTTTCGAATAGAGGCAAGGCAGGCGTTGTTTTGGAAGCATGAATGTCTGAAGTATTACTCTTCTGTAGTGTGTTTTCCAGAAAACACCATTTCTGCCAGATGTTGGAGCAATTCTGTCTTAGAACAACCGTGGCAGCTGTTGAGGCACAGTGGAGCACACTGTCCTGTTCTCCAAGAAAATGCAACTTCACCTAAATTTCCTCCCTCAGACACCTTAGACATTTGTTACTGTTTGCTGCTTCTCAGATTGCTTTCCTGTTCCTTTGTGTAGCTATTGTACTGATACACGGATTGACTCCACAACTCGTTAAGAGTTGTCAAGTAGGTATGCTTTATTCAGCGCTGAGGCGCATGGGGGTTTCTCCTCCAAAAGCATGCGTGCACCCCTTTGCTTCTCAGTTTGTTTATATTACATATAATGATTACCTAAACATGAGATTGCTTCACGCCTCATACATATGCAAAAGCTATTCCCGTCTAGTATTATAATTAGTTTTCTGGCATTCATCCCATTGGTGTGCCTGTGCAGTGCCTCCTGGTGGTGGTCGTTAGGGGGTCGTGAGGGTGAAGGCCCTCTTCATCACCGCGAGTAACCTCTTGCTTTCACACAGATTCAATAGGGTTTCGGCTCCTGTCCAAACCTCAGGTTCGGTACAAGCCGGTTTTATGTGTCTTAAAGTAGAAACTTGTCAAGTTTGTAAATTTTGTTACTCTGGCTATCTTTTGTTCCTTTTCTTTCTGAAGATATTATTTGAACAAGAACGTCTTAAATATTAAGCTGTGAATCTTACCTACTAGAATTCTGCCTAGCAGCTGTAACTCCTACAGTTCTGCTTCACCATTCTAGCAACTTTGACTCCTACCGTTCTGCTTCACCAAGCACAGGGACTGCTTAAGCAAGCAGGCACAGTGTTAACCCTTTATTTTCCGGTATCAGTACGACAGATTTTTCTTGGCTGGTGGCTTTCTATTTACTCTAATGAAACCCACAGGCAGATATCTGGGGATTCTTTGAAACCAGCATAGTCAGCTGTAGAATTATATCAGTGCTTATGTTTTGTAAATTGATTCTAAGATAATTTCAAGCACTTCTGATTTTTTCTTTTTTTTTTTTTTTTTTTTTTTTTTTTTAACACAGTGTGGTTTTTAAATAGCAAAACACTTGGGTTCACTGACTCACTTTTTCCAGTGCATTTTAAATAAAAAGTTCTATTTGGGTCAGGATGAAAGGAATTAGTTGAAAGGTATTATTTAAAAGCCATTTTTTTTAAATCACCTTTGCTTGTCAGCATAAAACTAGTGTTATTTTCCAAGTGGAAGTAGAAGACTGCAGATCTGTGGTTTGGATCACAGCCTCTGTATAGTATTGTTGAGAAGGTTGTAATAAATTTGCGTCTGAAATACACTGGAGATGAGAAATTTATTGCATGCTTCTGAAAGCATTTTCATTTTCCAGGGACAGGTGACTATACATGCAAAATTTGACAAAGATATTTACCTCCCAAAGGATGCTGAGTTTTACTTTGTTTACGATGGATCCCTGAAGAGGCATGTAATGTTTGCAGAACGAGTTAGTGACAATGCTCTTCGGTCTGTTGTTCCAGGTGAGTGTTAACTATTGTTCACATTTTTGCTCTCTTTGCTGTGCCCTACATCCATGTCAAAGCTGCGCACAACGCATGATTTGGTACAACTCTGGTTTATGACTCTGTAATGGAGGAAATGCAGGAATTGAATGATGGTCTTTTAAGGATCCAGGCTGAGTTTGGCTGGCTATAGGTGTTCCTGCCTTTCATAGCAATGAACCGTGATACCAGCACAGTATGAGGTGTAGACAGTATTACTGGGCTTGCACAGTTGGGTGTGCATTAAAGTGCAGTCTTCAGGGATGGCATAATTTTCAATGTGAATAAAGTCTGTTGCACAACTGTTTGCTTCCAGGCACCCTAACGCCTCAAAAGCAATATTTTTGTCTGAGCCTTCCCTTGGTGCTGCAACCACCCCAGCTTCCAGCCCTCGTGGTGGAGGCATGAGGTGCTTGGAGCTCTGCTGGAGCTATACTCAGTACAGAGGTGTCAGTGAAACCGTTCCAGTGGTGCCTTGCTGCATAGAGGGGTATTTGTTTAGCCTCCCAGCTGGCCCTCTGCCTTGGCATTTTCCCCCTTATGGATGTAACCCTGGTTGTCGTCTTTATTGTGTGCTTTGTGACCTTTTAATTTGTGTGAGTAGGTGGCTATAGACATGGTGTACCTGTGCAATAGGATCTGCTTGTTATTTTTTCTTGTTTTCTAAAGGGGATTTAGAGTCTGAAAATAACTGCTGAGTATAAAAAAAGAGAGTTTGCTGCTGTTACATAGTGGCTCCTTTGATCCTCTGAATGATAAATGATTGTCATGGATTACAACTGGAGAAAATTCAATGCTAGGCTTATTCCAGGACAGCAAAGTTTTGTGGGTTTTTGATTTGTTTTTTATTAAGAGGCCTGAAATGACACTGTTAAATGATTGCTTCTGAGCTACGAATAAAAACAGGAGGCTGCAAGTAACACTTAATCCTCTGCCTGTTCCCAGCAGACGCCATTAACAGATGAAAATAAAGTGTGAGGTTAAAATATAGTCCTGCTGATGTTAGTGTTGTTTCATAGTGGCCAAATTAAACATAAGGGAACGTAGAGCACTTTAAAAACATCTGCAGATGTGGTAAGTACATGCTTCCTTCTGCAGCTGCTAGATTGCATATATACTTGTAGTCGTTCAGGGATATTTTTGGGAATTTAGATTTGCACCCATAGTATGTCATGATTAGCTCTCCTGTGAGAGTTACAGCTTGCATTTCGTAGATATATGATATCCACCCTCACTTAGATCGCAAAGTAGGAGGAGGAATGCACAAGGTGCTTAAGAGGTTTGAGAGACAAACTACCTTGGACTTCGAGGGTGCCAACTATAAGTTTAAGAGCTGATACAGCACTTAATCAAGTCTGCTGGAAGCATGAATCATGCATTAGTTAAAAGCTTCTAGGTTTTGGCCTACATGGAGACACCAAGTAGGTACAAAATGGGTGTTAAATAGATACATTATTCAGATTTGGTGTTGCAGGCCACTGTGCCACTCTTGTGATGAGTATTGCATTTTTCGTAATTCTTATCCAGGAACCTTCAAGTTTTTGATTTGTGGGATTTCATACTGATATAGTTATCTCTTCTTTCCATTGCTGTTAAAGAGCCTTCACCTAGAAAGACCGTTCCTGGTTTAAGTACGTCAGTATGACTGGGACGACTGGCAATTCACGGTCTATTCAAGTCCAAGTTCATCACCAGAAATGGTTGGTGGATGCCCTACAACAGATAGATGTGATTAGAGGAAAGAATGAAATAATGCTGGATTAGTAGTCACAGCTCTTAGAGGCAGGGGGGAATGAGGAAATATTAATGTATTTTCTGAACATAGGAATTGTTAGTGAATAATCTGCATTATAATTACAGGTCATGGATGCCAAGAAGCAGTTGCTGTCTCTGTGTTAATGTACACAAGGGGATACTCACCTGTGGTCCTCGGCAGCTGTCCCATCAATTACAGGGAGAATCTGTCTTGCAAATTGTCTCGCTTTCTGGTTGATCATGCAGAATGTGTCACTGCCGCTAGTCATGAGCTGTTGCTGGATAAATTTGGGCTAAGGACAAGAGATCTGCAGTCCCTTGATAATGATTTGATGATGGCTGTTGCTTATGAAGAGTTGCCAACGACCTGGAACATCCTTGGAAGCTGCTCAGAAGGTGGTAAAGTTTGATTTTCAGTTGGAAAACTTTTAACAGTGGTTTTGCTCACAGTTCAGAGCAGGGTGTCTCATCATTTTATTGCAGGTTCTCAACCCTAGTATTTTATTTTGTGGTTGAGATGAAAAATTGCTCAAGTATGAGAGGGGCAGTGAACAATTTGGTTTGTGCCCAGAGGTTTAAAAAGGATAATAATGGTTATTGTAACTTAGTCTCTCCAGAACCTTTTTGTGCCTTGACTCAGTGTAAATGCAGTTCTTTATTTATAAGTAGACTCTGCCTTTTCAAGAATAAAGAGCTGTCTGTTTTAAAAAAGTAAGGATTGTAGCAGTGAGGTATTGCCGCCATGTTTCCAACCAAGTGAGATATTTTAATTACACAGACAAAAAGGAGATGGTCATAAAACAGAAGAATGTGTTACTGTAGGCAATGATGTACAGAGTTAATACAGCTTTTGGCACAGTTCTGTCAGTCTGTTTATGCTTTAAGACTATAATAATTCTTTGGGGAGAATATCACTAAGCAAGCTTCGTGGCTTTTATTTTATTGTAGAGGAAGTGGGGTAGAAATATACATGAAAATTTACATTAGGCCATGCTGTTGAAAATTCTGTAACCAGATCAAGTGAAATTTTCCTGGTTTCAGGTTTGACTGCAAACAGAAAACTGTAGTTAGGTTTTGCTGAATAGTATAATTTTTTTTGCAGAGCCACCTGATTTATAGCTGAGGTTGGAAACTCTTAAACTTGATGGCTTTGTATGTTTTTCATTGAAAATTCGGTACTTTTGGCTGCTTTCCTTTTAGCACTTTAAATTGCTAAAAGCTGGAGGACAGGCAGTTTCCATGTGAGCCAAAACTGAAAGAGAGGTTCATGCAAGCTTCTGGGAAGTAAAAGCACAGCACTTAGCTCATTTCTTTGGGTGAGGGCTTTTTTCCCTTCTTAAATCTTTCTAATTCTTAATGACAGCTTGAAATCTGCTACTGCCTTCTTCAGGAGAAGGATGGGTTTTGTCTGTCTGTTGTAAACAGCTCTTTCAAGAGATGTAAAAACAAATACCATGTCTCATTCAAATACTGGCTAGACAGGAGAGAAAAAAAAAGACTGTTAACTTGTTTCATTTTGATGTGTAGTAAATATTTGTTCATGTTATTCATCTGCTGGAATGGCTGTTGGATCTTAGCAATGAAGATCTTGATTCAAAGTCTGAAGAAATCAACTATAAATTTGTTCACAGACTTGGCTAAGCTTTTCGTGAAAACCAGTTGAAGCCCAATGCAGAAGCATCAGCAGGATAGCAATGGTACTGAGAGATGCTTGGGCAAAGCTAGCTGGGTACATACTTGCTTGAAACATGGGGGAGTTTATGCTGGGTGTATTGTGGGCTCAGAGATTTGGAGATCAGCTCAGCTGGTATCAGACTGCTATGCAAATAGCAAAATCCTTTAAGTTTTAGTTATGCTAATTGTTAATTTTCACGTGCTGCAACATTTGTATGGAAAAGAGTATGTTGCCCTCATGATACTTTTATAGGACTGGTATTTTTATGTTTCTATGTGTTTTCCAGTCTTTGTTCACTTTTCAGATTTAAATATTATACATAAACAAAATTTCAATACAGCAAAAAAGCAGGGGTATGTGCCTCAGTCACTGTACAAAGTCTCTGTGAAGGTTTGAAATGTTTTTACAAGCATGCCTCGTTAGAGGTTGCCTCATGGGCACTGTTGCACTGAAGAGATGACATCTCCCTTTGTACCCCAGTTATTGCTCTTAAATGAAGCTGTGTTCTTTCCTTGTTTCTGAATAAAACAAAACCTGGGGTCCTCGTAGCCACAGCAAGGAGCTCTCAGTGCAGTGCAGTCCTGCCTCAAAAGTGCTTACTGGCCACCCTTGTTGAGTGTGGAGCTCCTGAAAGCTTTCCGTACAGCTTGTCCTTCAGCCTAAAGGAAGTCAGTCATTTCCTTTGTCTCTCTCCGGGGTCCAGCTTGGGCTGGGCCTGACATATATTTTGGTACCCTCTAAGCAGTTTGTGTAATTTTTTTGGCTCCTATATCCTCTCTCCTTTCTGAAAATATAGTTTTGATTCTTCTTTCAGACAGCTTTATTTATTTGATTCTTCTTTCTACAGCCATATTCTTCTTTCATCTGATTCTGAGAAGCACTGACTCTTGTTGCTTCCTCATACTGCCCCCATCACTGTGTTTTTGTCCCCAAAGCCAAGACTCTAAGCATAGCTGAGGGAGTGGGAAGGACAAGTGGGTGGATCAGGGCAGGAAGGCTTCAGATCTTAGCACAGTTGAGGAGTTGATTAATCATCTTCTACTGTAAGGTGATCAAGAGTTGTCCCAGCATTCCATTTCTTCCCCATGTTCCAAAAGATCAAAATGGGTGGGAAAGAGAGACTTTATAAGGATTTAGAAAGAGGGTGAGACTTTCTTTCCCTAGCTGCTGTACCTGCAACTCTTTGCCCTAAAGGCCTGATGGTGTGGCTTTTTAGTATTGGTGTTGTGAAAGATGTGCGTGCTGTCATCCTTCACTAGTTAGGACTTCATGTTTTTGAGATTCTGTCAGTTTTCAGAGCTTCTGGGCTATTTGTACTGGAAAAGATTTGCTTGTGAGTGATACATGGCTGGAGAAAATTACTGCAACATCTGGTGTTTTGGACCTCATTCATTTTTATGAGGATTTAGAGACATATGGGTTGATGGAAAGATAGAAGAATAATTCTTTCATAGGAGTTTTCATATTCAGAAGAAGTGTTTGTATTCCCTTTATAAGGTATAAAAAGGATTGGATAAAGAGAGCCTGGATTGTCTAGGGAGCCTTGCAAATAATTCAGGAATTTAGTGCAGTTGCACAGGTCAGGACTTGTTAGCCACATTGTTTAAAGTTCAACAAAAGAAACAGGAAAGCATGAACGTTTCAGTAATCCTCACCTGTAGTAAGTGCCTGTGTGACAACCATGTCAGAGGCTGCTTACTCACACAAATTGGCTGGATTTTGCGATCACCTGGCCCACAAGCAGTTTGCTGCTAGAGGAACCTAACTGAACTGCTATGCTCACACATTTATTTCTTGGTGGGTTTGAAGAAAGGGGAAGGAGGGCTAGTGAGGAGGGATAGGGAGAAGCTAATTTTCTTTTTGATTGCACCTTATAAAGGATATTTTCCTTTTGAAAATTGTATTATCTGATTTATGTATTAAATTGTATCCAATCAGTATTAAATCATAAGCAAATAACTTGTTAGAGCTGCTTTAAAAAAAGAATAATTTTCTTCCAAAAGTTTTTCAGGTTACTAAGAAAAAGAAGAAAGATGGGGTAGTTTAATCTGGAAAAGAAAAATGCTTCTAAGTAACCTTTCCTCCCTTAGTGCCGTCAAGTTAGGGCAGTGTTTTAGGAGTGTCAGCCCCGAAGGACCATCAGACATAGGTTTTGCATCTGCACTGCAACTTTTTTGTCCTTGAGACACTTACTACTTTCCTTGGCTGTCAGAGAGGGAGCAGGAGCACCATAGCCATTTGCCTTACACACAGGAGACTGAGGGCATCTCTGTTTCTGGCTGTTTTAGGGGCATTGCTGGGAGTGTGAGTGCAGGTTGTCTGGGTGATTTAACTATGCTGGTAATCAAACAAGAACACTGGCTGCTGGCTTTGCCACTATTTAGTTATTTTCAAGAGGAAGAGTGCTCTTTTAGGTTTAAAGCTATTGGTAGAAGCAATAAAATTATGACCTGAATTAGGAAAATTAGTTGTGGATTATAGGGAAGTATCCATACTTGTTTAATTCCCTTTTATGAAGAAGGAGAATTTCCACTTTATTTCATAAATGCTTCGTAATTGTTTTCTACGATTGGGTCTTGTGGCATGAACTGAAGTACCCAACCTTGCTGCTTTATAGTCTGCCTTTAGGGAGCACTCTTAACATTTTCTGTGTCAAATTTTGACTTTGCTGCCCTCTCCCTGTCCTTTTGTTTGTAAATCCTGGTACTATTTCCACTTGGTGTTAAACACATTCCTGCTAAGCTGCACCAGTTCAAACCTGGCTGATCCCATGTTGTATTTTTTATCTAAATTGAATACTGACTCTGTCTTTTCCTCAGGTGGAATTTTAGATTTCTTTTTTTCCTGCAGAAGGAAAGGGAGATGGTCCGTGTTCCCTTTCACGGAATTAGGAAAACACTGGGAACATCAGATAAGTATTTCTAGTTATGGTAAGCCTTGTGAGGATAGGTAATATTTTTTTGGTCAGACAGTTCAGGAGGTTAGAGAAACAGACAAATCTTTGGCTCTGTAGGAGTTTGCTGCTTTGGAAACTGCATGGGACAGAGGAAAAGCAGTAAAGACAAGTGAAACTTCACCTGACAGTGTGGATGGTAGCACCATCCACAGCCTTTACTGAATGGGGTTGGTGGATGGGAGGCTTCTGAAGCCTTCCTCATGCTAAAGCTGATGCAAGACTATTTACAGCCCACCCTTGAGATAGAGTTTAACCTTCCCCCCCTTTCCTCCTCTTCTCAAGCAGCATTGATGCCAGCCTCTGGGTGTTGATAAAGGTCTGATGAATAGGGGAACTAATTAAAGAAAAGGGGGATGTGCCAGATATGAAGTAAATGGAAAGGGAAGATGTCATCACAGCCGTGCCCTCCGACGAGCTCTTATGTACCTGACTTTGTGCATCACAGTCACTGTCTATTCACAAAACCTCTTGTACGTGTTTTTGCAGCAGTGAGGTGCACTGAAGATGGCTTTATAAACAATCTCATACCTAATGGAAAAATGAAAAAAATGAATAGCAGTGCGTGAAAATATGAAGCCAGGAAAAACTGGAATTTCTCAGCCAGTTTTGGAGTCTCCCTTGCTTTTCAAGTCACAAGTCTTGGGGTTTTTAGTCTCCTTCCAGGAAATGAATGAGATTCATAGCCCAGAAAGGGCTTAGTCATTTCTGGCAGAGAGAAATATTTGTTTATTGTTTTGGACACAGGAAAGGAGTCAGGTGCAAGGAAGAACAAAAGGATTTATTTAATGTTTAAAACAGACTGTGTTTGGCTTAGCTCCGTGTAAGGCAAACAGAGTGTTTGGGCTGGAAAATCAGGATGTGATGCAAAACAGTGTCCTGATAGTGTATATCTTTTACAGCACCACTTGCCTTGCAGTAGCTGACCCTGTATGAATCAGACGTCTTTCAGATCTTAGGAACTGTCGTGTTTTTTTCTTGATGGAAATGGTGTTCTATACAATTTAAATATGAGTATGTTGAAGAAGCCTTATGTTTTCCTTTTTCCGTTATCTTCTTCCTGTTTGCCACTGAATGCAGTTGAATTAATGATGTTTTTTCACATTTTTAAAATTCTTGATGGTTTTCTTTTTGTCATTGTATGTTTTTATTGTTTTTTTTTTTTTTTTGCTTGTTTTCCAACCCATTGTGACACATTTGAAATCTACCATGAGGGAAGGGGGAAGGAAAGTGAAAAGTGTGGGAAAATGCCATTTGTTTGGTCATAGTGAAAAGCTCTGAGAGGAGGTTGGTGGGCTGAATATTGTTCTTAAAAGTGCTCAAAATGAGTTGTTTCAGAATGTTAGCTTTCTTTTTACTGCAAATATTGTCTTTTTAGGGTGTCTATTTAAAAGTTGAATAGCAGTTATCATGTCTTTCTTTTTTTTTATGTTGCACAATTTGGATGGAAGGGGTCCCTAGAGGTGGCTTGGTCCTACCCTCTGCTAGCTTTGAAGTTTGGATGAATTTTGAGCACCTGCAAGGATGGACAGTTTGTAACCTATCTGGGTGACCTGTCCCAGTGTTCAGCCAGACTTGCGGTGAAAAATACTTTTCTTCTATTGAAACAGCATATTTACCTTTACATTTATCCTTTCAACTTTACAATTTGTATTTCAGATTTTTAATAACCATGAAGTTATTAGTAATTGCTTTATGTCATCAGCTTCTGCTCAATCCTGGGCAAGCCAGGTGGGAGTAGTAAAAGGAGAGTAGTCCAGCAAACACAGTCTGTAGAGGTGAAGGATGGGGAGGAATGTGAGTTGCTGTTTCTGACAAAGTACATCAGGGGTGAAAACAGCTGGTCGAACTTCCTAGTGGTTCTCCTACCACGTGCGTTCAAGCTAGCCATGAACAAATTTAGCTTAAGCTTACATGGAGGTTGTTAGGTCAGGCAGGTAAAACTTTGTTACTAGAATATTCAGGGTGAGATAATAGAAAATATTGTTGTAGATGGTGTTCAAGACCACAAAGATTAATTACTGTTTATTCGTTATTTTTAGAACTAGGTTCTTTTGTAACAGACTTACTCATACTGCATTGCCTTTAAGATTTAGCCACCAGAAGAGTAACTTCATTTGCTGCAGTCCCCGAGCAGAGAGAAAGCTATGCTTCTTGCTAAGGGCTCCCTTTTTGCTGAGTGGAAAAGTCGTGATCTTGTCTGCCCCAGGGCAAGTTTATCTGGCTTTTTTACAGTGTCACAATATACATTGAAACCCAGTGGCCCCAGGCCAAAGTTTTAATCAGAGGATGGAGTTCAGATGAAAGTTTGTCTTTTTGTTTCTGCGTTTTTAATCTGAGGGTTGGGGTGTGGTTAGTGTGTAATCAGATACTTAGTGTGCTTAATACTGGTTAACACATTTGCATGTGTTTTAATTAGATGGATTTACATGCTGGTTGCTTATTAACACTGTATATAGAAAAATTGGCGTAGTTGGAAGCATCTTAAGAAAGTACTTGGATGTCTAAAGAGGGACTTCAAGCAGAATTTAAGTACTCCAGACTAAGGAACAATTTTCAAAGCTCATTTTTTACTGAGCATTTTAACCTGGAAATGCATAATGTTTGCTCAAGGCCTGTGTTTTGGACATGCCCATTTCCTGGACATCTAAACTTGAACTTTCGGGTGTGCACGTAAATATGCCAGATAAGCGAGTGCTGGTGCCTGATGTCTGGTGGTGCTCTGCCAGGGTCCAGACTGGTGGCATAGCCTTGAGTTTGCTAGTCTTTCCTGGGGAGACGTTCTTGAGTATAGAAATAGCACTGGGACTAGTGCAAAGCACATATGATGCTATCAATCTCTGGAGAAGAAAAATAGAAACACAGAAAGGGAAGACACTGGCACACATGTTTGTAGTGTATCTGAATAGTTAGGGCATTCTCCAAGCAAGTGAGACGCACAGGCTCCCAGCATTTGTATTATCCTGCTTCCATATTCCTTATGTGCTGACTTTACCCAGCCACTCACTCACTGTGTGGGTTCTGTTCTTGTGAAACTGCATCTGGTGTACTGCATCCAGCTCTAGGATTCCCAGCACAAGAAAGGCATGGACCTTTTGCAGCAGGTCAAGGGGAAGGTCACAGAAATTACCAGTGGGCTGTGACATTTCTCCTATGAGAATGGAGAAGGCACTGGGGAGACCTTATTGAAGCCTTTCAATATGTAAAGGAGGCTTATAAGAAAGATGGAGACAGAGGCTTACCAGGGCCTGTAGCAACATAACAAAGGGCAACAGTTTTAAAATGGAAGAGGCTATATTTAGATTGAATACAAGGAAGGAATTTTTTATGGTGAGGGTGGTGGGACACTGAAACAGGTTGCCCAGAGAACAGAGTCTGGATGTCTCATTACTGAAAGTGTTCAAAGTCATGTTGATGGAGCTTTGGGCAAGCTGATCTAGTGAAAGATGTCACTGCCCATGGCAGGGGGGTTGGACTAGGGGATCTTTAAAGGTCCCTTCCGACCCAGGTAATTCTATGGTTCTATGTTGCTGTGTAGCAAAGCAGTTCTACAAATGCTTGAGTTGGATTCAGTGGACATGAAGGTTGTATGTGCTTGAAAACTTTGAAATGTGTATGCCATTTCACTTGATAGAAATGTAAACACTGTAATTCATACTAATGTTGGTAGCAGCAATGATCACCGCCTCCGAAGACCAAAACTAGAAATCTTTTGCAGAACTTTGAGGGAAAAAAACGTAGTTCATTACTTACCTCTATGGCCTAGGAACCTGCAGCAGATTCTGTGTCCAACTGGATGCATTTTGGCCTCGAATCTGAAATGGGGAGACGAAGAAAAGAATCTGTTGCTCAAAACCTGGGAGTGTGAGTGTTGCACGGACATGCTAATGCACTAGATCACATTTTGGCTAGCCACAAGTAAGAGGAAAGTTTGAAGATGACTTTATTTTATAAAGTAATGATGTTGCATTTTACATGTGTGTTCTAGAAATACTTAGGTACATACTGTAAATATGTTTAGTGATATTCTGGTATAAAGAATTCCCCCTTCATCTTGTTAATGTGTCTGCTTCTGTTATAACTGCAGTGAAACAGGTTTCAGATGCTACGTGCAGGTTTGCTGGCTGTTACAATTTCGGAGTCTTGTGTTCTGAAGCTCCCTTTTACTCTGATCTGGAATTTATTTTATTTATTGAAGGAAGCTTGACCTGGTTTTTCCTGGATTTGATGCTGTTGAAAGTTTTAATTCCACCTGAAGTGGAACGGTAGAAGTCTGGATGGGTTGCTACTGAATAGGCAGGGCAAAAACTCATCACCAGTGGAGATTATGCAGTAATTTTTCCCTGTGAGCAAGTTCCTTAGGTTCTTTGCCATTCTGGGTTTATGAGATGGGAGAGCTAGCTTTTTTTAATACTACAACGTTTCACGTCCAGTGTTTTCAAAGGAGAATAATGATTTCCCCCCCAAAGACAGCATTCCAAAAGGTCCACCTACGGGAAAGGCAACTCTCCTGTTAATAAGATGTCCAGAGAGAACATACTCAACTAAGATGTGACAAGCAGCCTTTTGCTATGGAGAAGGAAGATGTGAAAGGAAAGGAAAGATGTGGGTCTTACACCTGTTTTGGATGGGACAAGAAGCATCAAGCTTATATTGGGAAAGGGTGAGCTAAGTTAGGCATTTGAAGTCTTTGTAACTGAAAGGATAAAATTTCCCCTTGTGTAGATTGCCAGTGAAGTTTGTGAAAGCCTCTTGTATTTAGAAAGTTTTTAGGACAGATGAGACAAACATCTGTCAGGAGCTATTCAAGTTGAACCAATCGTGTTAAAGCAAGGAGTGGATGAGAGACCTCTTGAGGACTCTTCAAGGTTGGTTTTTTGGTTGGTTGTTTTTTTTATGATTCTATAAAATAAATATTCCTGATACTTTCAGAGGGAGTATTTAAACTGAATAAGAGTCAGCCATGAGCCATTGTATTTGCGCGTGATTATGCGGTACCTTTGCTCAGTGCGTGTTTCTGAAAACTCTTGCATTAGCTTTTGGCTATGTAACTGCTTTTTCTGATGTAGGATTGCTTTCCATCAGACAGTTTTATCTTGTAAATATTGTTGCAGAGAGGAAATCTGTCAGCAATTTGCTATTGATTTTAATTGTATTTACACAAATGAGTGTATGTACCTATGTATGCATCAGGTGCTTTGCTTTTCCTTTGCCATTGGAGCGCGTAATTTTTACTACTGTGTTCTGAACTAGTTGGGTAGCAGGGAGTGTGTTGAATCAGGATGATAAATTTCACTGGAAACCTAATAGGTTTCAGCCAGTTGTTCTAAGAGCCCTTAAATGCTTGACCTTTGTGAATGTACCCTTATATTTAACCTCATACCAAAATGTCAGCATAAGGAACAGGTTAAGTGGCTCTTGATCTTAATTTTATTTATTGCCTTTAAATTGCAGAGGGTTTGTGTTTGAGAATATATGTAGACAGATAAACCCATCTTTGAATAAAAACCAAGGAAGGGCTTGGGTAGAGAATCAGCATCTAGTGACTAACTTATCGTTGTGTGCTCATTTATTTTAAGCTTCATCCTGTTGAGCTTGATGATTATGTGCTAAAAAGTGAAGAGGAAGAACTGGCAGGTGAGGTCACCTTTCTGAAAAGGGAGACACAAGAATTATCCTGTATATTTTACCTACATGATTGTCAGACTATGGCTTGCTGTACTGCTGAGGGTCTCTTGCAGTGACGCCTTGAAAAATCATCCCCTGCCTCCTTTATTTTTTTTTTTTTTTTTTTAATTTTGGTACTTGGCCATGCTGCCAGATGTTTTATGTTGCTGAAGCAATGGAAAGCAGCTGCAAAATTGCCTGTTAACTATCTTCTGAAATATATTGGGACATCTATTGTGCTGAATGTTGTACTACATGCAGGGAAAGAGAGAAATGCTGAGATTATCTAATTCAAACTGTTTTCTCCACATGGGTCAATCCCAAGCACGAATACAGGCTGGGCTGAGACTGAGTTGGGAATGGCCCTGTGAGGGACTTGGGGGTGTTGGTCGATGGAAGCTCAACATGACCCAGCAGTGTGTGCTCACAGCCCAGAAAGCCAGTGTGTGCTGGGCTGCAGCAAAAAGAGCGTGACCAGCAGGTTGAGGGAGGGGATCCTACCCCTCTACTCTGCCCTTGTGAGACCCCACTTGCAGTTCTGCATCCAGCTATGGGGCTGCCAACACAAGAGGGACCTGCTCGAGTAAGTCCAGAGGAGGGCTACTGTCATGGTTTAAAACCAGCCAGACAGCTCGTTCACTCACTCCCCCCCTTCTTTCACTCTCCCTACTCCCAGAGGCACGGAGAGGAGAATCGAAAAGAATGCAACTCCCACAGGTTGAGATAAGACCAGTTTAGTAACTAAGGTATAACACAAATCACTACTGCTGCCACCTATAATAATAATGATAAAGAAAATAACAAGGGAAGAGAATACAACACCTCAGCACCAACAGACCAGTAACTTGCCCCACCAGCCCAACCAAGCACCGATCGATACCTCGTCCAACCCTGCAGTCCTAGCCCTTCCGGGTAGTTCTCAGTTACATCCTGGGCATGATGTGCTGTGGTATGGAATACCTCTTTGGCTAGCTTGGGTCAAGTGTCCTGTCTCTGCTTCCTCCTGGCTTCCCCTCCTCCCTGGCAGAGCATGAGGTTCAGAAAGTCCTTGGTCAGATCAAAACATCAGTGTTACCAGCTCTGTTCCCAGGCTGGAAGTTGAAACACAGAGCTGCACCAGCTACTAAGAAGGAGAAAAATGACTGCTACTGCTAAACCCAGGACAGCTGGGATGCCCCAGACATCCCAGAACCCAGGATAGCTCCATCCCAGATCAGAGGGATGGAGCACCTCTCCTATGAAGACAGGTTGAGAGAGTTGGGCTTGTTCAGCCTGGAGAAGAGAAAGCTCAGGGGAGATTTTAGAGCAGACTTTCCAGCACCTAAAGGGGCCCTACAGGACATCTGGAGAGGGGCTTTTTACAAGGGCATGTAAGTATATGACATAGAGTAATGACTTGAAACAGAAAGGGGGTAGATTTAGATTACATATTAGGAGGAAATTCTTCACTATGAGGGTGGTGAGATGCAGGAACAGGTTGCCCAGACAAGTTTTGACTGTCCCATCCCTGGAAGTGTTCAAGGCCAGGTTGGATAGGGCTTTGAGAAACCTGGTTGAGTAGAAGGTGTCCCTGTCTGAGGTATATTTGAACTAGGAGATCTTTAAGGCTCCTTCCAACACAAACTATTCTATGATTCTGTGATTCTTTGATGAAATTATAAGGCATTTGGATATCGTAGTTTAGCTCCATAGGTGGAATTTAACTCTGTTGATTTCATTGAAAGTTGTATTCTGCCAAAGTACTTTAGTAGGTCTGAGCCTGAGTTGTGATATTTCTGCAGAGGATAACAAGGTTTTTTTGATGCTTCCTAGCCAAGAAAATGCTGGAGCTTGTTATACATTATTTTGTTTGTTTATTGTGTTTTCTCAGAGCCTAAACATAAAGAAACTCTTCTCCACCTTGTGATGAAATTGGGCTTGGTGAAGCTTTCCCAGTTCTTAGCAGCCCAGCCTGGAGGGTCATCAGCATTAGCATTACCTAATGATGATGGAGCAACACCATTAGATTTGGCTTTACAAAATGGACACTCTGAACTTGTAAAGGTCTTCACAAAGTGAGTACAACAGTTTGCTGCATCCTCTGAAAAACTCCTATCAGTTAAGCGGTGTTGAGGAGTACTGGTGTTATTGAGAATTGATTATTTTGTGTTGGTTTCTGTTGCTTTTTGCCTTTATTACCATTTTAAGTGGTAAACTATTTGCAATTGAAGGAAGTTTATGTTTTGCATCCTTCATTACATTTGCAAGTCGATTAATAGTCAGTTATATGACAGAGGAGCAGCTGCCCCATCAGGTACCTTTCCCAGCACTGTTGCAGCTGAATCCTGACACATTACCAAAAAGTAAGGACACACATTAAAACACATATGGACAAATATTTTTTTTTATAAATATATGTAAACATAACCACAGGGCCTGACTTTCACAGAAATTCAGCATACTTTGTGACCTGTGTAAAGTTCAGGTATGGATGGATAAGGGATGGATGGATATCTTATCCATACGGATGGATAGGCTGCAGCAAAGCCAGTGCTGCAGCTATGCCTATTTTGCCAGAGAGCTGCCACACTGATAAATGACTTGAAGTCATTTCTGGAACATTTAAGTTGGCTGGAGTTTTCTATATAGCGACCTGAGGAGCTGCGTGGGGTGTATGTGTGTATATGTGTCTTGGGGGGTGAAATGTTCAGCATCAGTTGCCCCTTCTCACTGTTGGCTTTTATTTGCAAATAGAAATATACAAGAATTGGGTTACATATTTATTTGGTACGTGGCTCTTTTGGTTCTGGCTCCATGCAGCTTATACTTTATGTGAGACTTAACCTGTACTTCAGTTTGAAAAAAAAACCCTTGAACACTGGTACAGTACATTATGTTCTTGTATGTTATCCTAATGAATGTCTCATTTCTCTGTAACATCCAGACAGTGCTGTGCTGGCTTGAGATACTTTCTGTTCTTCACAGTTGTGGGATAAAAAACCTGCTAGCTGCCAGTTGTGTCCTACTGCTATATATGGCAAGGTTAACAGGAAAAGGTACTATTGCTAATTTAGGAGAAATAGATGTTGTCAAGGCTTGCTTTTGTGGCTTATTTTACTAATAAGTAACCATCTAGTGCTGACAATTATTTCCTGCTGATGGTTAGAAGGAGCTGTGTGTTCTTAGGCCTGAATAGAGTAACTGGTAAGTATTGTTTGCCCAGCTGTGTTTTTGGTGGATGTTTCAGATTTTCTGTCTCTATTTTTTGCAGCGGGTACATTGAGATCCTGTTGGGCTGTGTCAAAGGCGAGCCAGAACCTTCCTGTGGCTGTGCTTTCATTTTACCTGTGCACAGAGCATCTGCTTTGGTTTAAATTGTATGTTGTTCCAGTTTCCAGGGCAGTCACTCGCTTGACATTTCAAGAGTGGAGATCAGTGAGGGTGCTTGCGTGCAGTTTATTCATTCATCAGGAGCTCTGACACTCACATTTAGCCACACAACACAGCACTTGCTGGAGTCGGACATTAAGCTCTTCAGAAAATACTTCTGGGACAGACCTCTTCTTTACCAGGTAAATACCTGTGTAGCTCAGGGGATTGTCCAGAGATTTTATTCAGTAATTTCCAACTATAGACTCTTTAGGCAGGATTTGTTTTTCTTGAGTAGTATCAGTTTAAGCTGCCTCTGTCACTGGCCAGCTTAATCACAGGATTACTGTTGTGGGCTTCTACTTTGCGTAAGTGTAGCACACTGTGTGTGAAGTTGGAGGATAAGAGATGTTGAGCGCTTTATCAAAGCCTCCTTTACCTCCCAGCTTGTTTGTGAATCAGTGTGGACTCTACAGTGAACCTTTCCTGCAATCTGTCTTTAATTGCATTGCCATTGTATTCACGTTGGTACTTTGAAATATATAATTTCTGTTCTTTTGTTTAGTAGTGTAATGCCTGGAAGCCTTTATCAAGAGCCAACCCCACTGTATCATTTACAGCAGAAATACAGAGTGCAGGCTTTTGCTATAGAGTTTACTTATGGCTTAGTAGGACTTACTCTACTGTAAGTTATCTAGAGCACTGCCGTGGTATTCTTCAGGATGCCTCTCAATTTCTGTGAAGTAAAGAGGAAAACGCTTGAAATCACATGAGCTTTAATAACAGTGCAGGTGCTCACTTATGGTTTTAGATTGATAATACATGACTATATAAAATTAGTGAAATAAACCCACACTAAAAATAGGCTTTTTTTTTTTTTTTTCTCCTGGTCTTAAAATCTTTTACTTCCATGCTTAAGTTATGCTTTCATACTTGGATGCTGACTTTCCTTGGGTTGTCTTTATTGCATTCTGTATGTTTTTGTGGTTGTTTTTTTTTTTTTTTCTAGGTTACAGTGTGATCCACGTGTTATCTTTAACACAAAAACTTAAGGTGTGATGTATTGTATAGACCTTATGTATAATCTTGTGTATCTACACTGCCAGGATTTTGATTTGTTCAAATACAAAGAAGTTCTTCTGTATACCTACTGTTTGTGTGTAGCTCTTCCAGAGAAACAATACTAAACTCAATAGCAAAACCAAGACAGTAATAAAGAATGCATTGTTATTTGTATCATTGACTCTTTCTTGCACTCAACAAATCCTTGTTCTTTTTTCAGTCTTTGAAATAGCAAGAGAAAGTGTGGTGTGGTAGATGTTTGCAGGGCTCTCAAAGACTGTTTAAAGGCTGCAAAATTATTTTCTTGGTGTTTTCAGGAAAAAGCTAATACCTTTTACTTGTGGGTTTCCCTTTTGCTTATTCCTGTACTTGCAGCAGTCTAGATCCTTGATTGTGGGGACCTGCCCACTGTTAATATTGCACTATTTTTAATAAAGCAGAAATAAGCCAGAATAATTGGGGAAGATCATGCGGTTTAGTTCATTTCCCATACATCAGAGATCATCCTGAAGCGATGATATATGTGGGGGGATGATCAAAGTGTCATGTTTAGACTGGGGGGATGAGCGAAGTGTCATGTTTAGACTATGTATTATGTGCAAAGCGTAAGGTAAAGTTGTTTTTTTTCTTGGACTTGCAGCCCTTACTTGGATCCCAAGCATAAGATAGTATTAGAAATTTCATGATACATAGTCTTTTTAAAATAGAGGTAGAATTTATTGCTGTAGTGAAGTATTCAGCAGCAGACTAAGACTGTACGTCTAGTTTATTGTATCTTGAGACTGCACAAATGACCACATTGCTATTTTAGGCTTACATCAGACATGGACTAAAAGAGAAGGGGCTTGTCTCAGTTATGGTGGCATGCAGCATTGTATTTGTACACGTCAGTGCATGACCTAGGGATCAGCACAAACTATTTTTGCATTTATTCATGCAAAAAAATCCAAATCTTTCTCAAATATGTTTTTTAGTCACCGCTCTGTGGGTTCTTAGTCCCTTAACCGATCCTTACAAGTCTGATAAGTAATGGAAACATTAAACAACTTGTCAGTAAGCTAGTTAACCATACAGAAGCCATGCTCTCACTGGAGACCTGCAGGGGCTCTGCAGTTTAAAAAGTGTATACCGACAGGTTTTGTGGCTGTGCTAGGCAATACAGAGGAGAGATTTTTGGAGATGATGAAGAAGAGCATGGAATTGCTTGAGCTCTGTGGAACCTCCTTGGGACAGAAATCGCAGTAGTGGTAGCAGCACCCATCAGTGAGGTTGCATGGTTCATCGTGCACCTCTAGCAAAGCCCTAAGCAGTGTGTGGAGGTGATCCATTTGACTGTCTCTATTGCTGGAGACAGCACAGGCAGTGAAGGGGAGAGGTGGTCTGTGAGAGGAAAAGAAATCTGGGACCTATGGACATGTGAAATAGTGTCAGGGTATCAGAAAAAAAGGCCAAACCATGATAATAATCCAAAATGATCAAGGTAACTTATGATAGTGTAAGTAATTTTGTTACCTGGTGGTGGGCAGATGTAGTAGTTGCCCTGGAAGGGGTTGATTTATTTCTGCCTGGCAGGTATAAGAGTAGGAAGCTGTCTGACACACGAACAGAGGAGCAGCGAAAAATGTAATTATCCCCACTGAGGTGGGTTTTATAGCTTGCTTGACTGCTTTCAAATCATTTTGGCTGCAATATTCTGCCTAGAATCATCCCTCACTTTCATACTCAGATTACCATGCCTCTTTTCCATTTGTTGCTCTGATAGATGGCAAATACACAGCAACCTGACTAGAGGGAAAAACTAAAAGCAAGCAGAGTTATAGATGAAACTAGTCAAAAGGAGACATTCTCTTCTCCACACCCTTTGCTTATATTCTTTGAAGGTGGTAAAATAAGGCATTAGATCTTAGCCCCCTCTTCCTCTTGAGCAGGAGTCAGTATGTTTATCTGAGTGAGTGGATCAGCCCAGCCAGGGGCCACGGATGCAGGGAGGGAGCAGCTCCTGCATTCTGGTTGGGTTTACCACGTAGTTAGTGTTTAGTCCTGGTTTAGGTTCTTTGTATTGCCCACCCATCAAAATTTCTTGCTTTATAGAGATGCTCTCAAGGTTAACCAGACTTCTCAACAGAGCTGTTATGCAAAGCTGCTGTGCTGCTGTTCTCATAAAGAAGGAGGTTATAAACAATGCATTGTAAATGCTAAATCTGATCCTTTGGCTTCCTTGTGTATTGTAACCAGGAGGTAATTTCTCTTCTGCAATTAAAAATATTTTACCAGTTTCCCTTTTGAGGAATTGCTACTGGTTTCCTTTGGAGAGTAACCAGTAAAATACTCTGTGGAATCTCTCTCAGTCATTTTAGTATTGCTTATAACACATTTGTTTGCCTGTTTTTGCTACTGTTTTTGAGTTTTCAGATAAAAGTAACATACATCAAATACAGTTACTGTCTTTTTTTTTTTTTTAATAGAGTATTAATTCAAACCAAGTTGAGATGATGGAAGGTCCAAAAATTGCCTGCTCTACAACAAGCCATGTAGAAGGTACAGTTTTGTATTCCATAATTTTAATTCCATAATATAATTTCTATTCCATAATTTGCAGACTTTAAAAGCTTTAGAAAGTTGGCACAAATTCAGATGCTATTTATTTATTCAGGAAGAACATGTTTCATAACACTAGAAAGCTGTAAGTAGACAACATTGAATTACACTAAGAGTTGTGTAAATTGTGATACTCCCTACAGAGTGTATCTTTTTCCATGTCAGACTAAAATGTGCACAAAATAATATGTCATTTATAGTGACTAATAATGCCTCGACTTGAGACAGAAAAATGTCAGAAATTTCCAGGAGAGGGCAGTGTTTAACTGAATGAACACTCCCAACTTGCAAAATCCAGTAAAGCCAAACAAGTTGATAAAGGTAGGAGCAAAATAACATTTGGTATGAATAGTTTTTGGGATCCAGTCCAGAATTCTTAATGTGGAAAAGGTCCCATTAGACATTCGATATTTTAGTGAACATTTTACCTCTGTAAGTATTGTGGGAGTGTGCTTGGTGATGAGAATGCGCTTTCATTACCAAAATATATGCTGATATGCATTGGACATACAAGCATGTCTTACAGCTAAAAAGAAAACCACAAAAAAACCGTCAGAAGTATGACACTTTGGGCATTTATGTATGATTGTTAGAAATTAATTAAAGGTTTTCATTCATCAGTTGGCTGTTTGCTTGTGTGGCTAGTGCTGTTTATTTGGATAAAGCAACAAGCTGGAAGCCGTGAGCTCCATGAGAGGTTCAGTCTGGCTCCGTGGAGATGCTAGAGCCAGCCCTACTGAGGGCAGCAGAACTGTGAGCACCTGCATAAACTGCTGACAGGACCAGGGCCAGACTGAGGGGAAGGAATAGGACTGCAGTTCCAGGTGCCATCTGGTAGAAACTTTTACATGAACAGATAAAATAGGGACATAGGCGTCATGTAGCTCTTGGTTTAAATGTGTAGGCTGCCTTTTTTAGTTCTGGAAAAGGGAGTTTTATACCCAGTGTTTCCAGCAGCATTCTGCTATTATAAGGGAAATTTATAGAGAAATTATAAGCAGTTGTCAGTAGTTGCAAACTATGCATCTGTTACTGTAAGTGGCAATTTACCATACAAGGTTTGTGAATTACTTTGCTGATGCAGTGTGCATTGACTCTGGGTATTCATCTGCCCAGCATGATCTTTGTGCTGCTCCTCAGGGATAGAAAGTGAATGGCCTGGATTGCTAGCACTGTATATGGCAGTAGCTTGGGCAATACAACTTCTAGGTGATAATTACTTTGGTGTTTTTCACTAAAAGCAGTTTTAATTGTGGCTGATTTGGCACAAGCAGGTAATGAACATCAGTGGATATTGGTTGTCCAGAGGGAGAATCACCACTTCAGGACATCTAGTTTCATTTTGGATTCTGATTGTAAAGTTTCTTGTCCCCCCTGTACACCAAAGATACTTGACATAGATATTGGCATAGGCATACCTACCTATTTCTGTTTTCAATGGAAGTTATACACTTCTGTGCCTTTATGCATCAGAGTTATTTTGTGACTGTTTAAAAAAAAACACCTGTAGTTCAGCAGCAAGAAGCAAAATATGCCATGTTTTGTCAGTATGCAGGAGCTATATACAAACACGTTGTAGTAATCATGCTTGCACGCTTTGCACTCTGTGTTAGGTACTTGTAGACATGAGGAGCCTATAACTACTGTTTGTATGCTGATGAGCAGCAACGCTTTTAATCTTCTTGGGTTTTGATATTGTTATTGGTTACCGTGTTTCTATAAATGAGACTTTTTTTCAATTTATTATTTTTTACCTTTTTTCACTAACCACCACCAAATCCAGATACTGAAAAATCATGAATAATTGCTACTGGTGACCGGTAGCCTGTCTTACACTCTCCATTTGCCAGCATTTTCAAGACTGAGTTAAAATCATTGCTGCCAGAAGCAGAAATGATATAAAATGATTGATAGAATACTTTTTACTACATCTCAGTTGCATTCAGTGAATTCCTTTATAAAATGACTGCTAAGTTTAGGACATTAATTTGGCTCATTCATGTCATGAAAGGATCCCCCTCAGATTTTAAAACTGCTGCTATTCCAAGAAGTAGTAACTGCTCACTTCTGAGTGGGCCTAAAGTCAAGATAAATGAACTTTTAAAACACAGTGCTATCAGAAGCCCTGGGCTATTATGTACTGGAGGTTGCTATAGCAATATGTTGTTTCATGTGAAATGCAATCATACGAAAGCAGTGGGTCAGTGTAAGATGATGCTACTAGCTTAGCAGTGAATCTCCCATACCAACTTAATTAAATTCAAATACATGGAGTGATACATTATGCAGTAGGGATCCAGAACAAAAGGTGAAATAGATGTTGTTTTGGCTAATTCAGTAGTCTGCTTTTTTCTGTTTTCTGACCTTGAAATTCCATGCCCATGAGTTGACTGAATACTCTTAGGTATTGAGCAAACAGCTTTTTATTTCTGAGTATTGTGAGACTGAATAATAATACTAACAACAATAACAGTAACACAATAATAATAATGATAATGCCAGTGATATGGCAATACTGAATTTTTTTTCCTATTGAAGTTTTTAAAGAAATTTTCTGCAGTTACAGTTATAGAAGAAATAGTCTGTTCCTTATAGCTGAAAAGCAGTGCCTGGAATGCTTTGTTTGATGGCACTAGTGAATTTGTGTTCTGTGATTGTTACAATGCAAGGTATACATGGTATACATGTGACTACTGCAGAAGGTTAATTAAAGAAGGTGGATTAATTAAAAATTAATGATCAATATTCTAATCGACAAGGACTCAGTCCTGACTCCTGCCAGCATGAAGTGGCACTGCTGGGGTGAGGGACATCAGGCATACTGGTTGCAGTGGGCCCATAATAGCATCTCAGAACTTGGTCTCTCAGAGACCTGCAGGTTAGGTAGGGTTGCTGAGCTGTTGCTGAAGATTGTGTGATCTCGTTAATAGGCAGATATCTTTGAATTGTTTTTCCAAAGATATATTGATGCGGCTCCTTTTTCTAAACTCAGGTATAGGCGCTGTGCAATGCCAAGAAAGGACAGAGGTCCCAAACCCCCACATATCTCGAGAGAATACCCCAGACCACCCTATACTGCCTGCTGAACCATACTTAGTTCAACTATTTGCTGGAGCTTGAGGACAGAGGGGGATTCATGTATGTTGGAACATGTGAAGCTTGAGTTGGGAGATTCAATATAAAATAAAACATATTTACCAGCATAACTCTGGCTATATAATTATTATTATTTAAAATATGTTCACTAAAGAATAAGGCTTCTGGAAGCCTGAGTGATGCTGGTGTTATTTGCATTCCTATAGCCAGATAACTCCTGTTTGCTCTTTCTCAACAGTCCTTGAGGCTGTGTTTGGGCAAAACTTGCAAAGTGTGTTCCTTGTTTTGCATGTGCTGTGGCCTTCCCAACGGGCATGGGATAGGAGCCATTAGAAAAAAAACACACATGAAAGCCTTGCAGAAGAAAAGCAGAGCACAGCTGCTCTGCAGAGTTGGTGTGAGGAATGGCAAATTGTTGATTTTCTGAGTCTGTGGGGGTTAATCAGCAGCTGGCTGAGAAATCGTGGTGCTTGCCTACCCTGTACGTAAGTGTAACAATAACATAGCACTGTCGTGCATCCAGCTTTCACATTGCCCGTGAGAATGCTGCTGTGGGGAGATACATGGGCTGCCCATATCCATTGGTCTGACTTGCCTGCCCCTTGTGTCCCCCATCTGTTTGAAAAATGAAAGTGACCAGCAGCAACAACCAAAGCAGACCCAAATTGACGTTGCTTGTTACTAAAGGCAAGAATCTTTGCTTTTACAGGTCCTGTGAACTTGGCATCTGGTGAATTGTCCCAGGATGATACAAAGGTATGGGTTTCTCTTTATATTAAACTTTGTTTAAGCTGAGAAGCAGCAACCTCTGCTTGGCTATCTGAGCACCTCTCAGAGCTAACAAATATATAAGGTAACTAATGCCTACCAGACAACATTTCCTGCCTGTTCCTATCCTGTGGGAACAGTTACATGTGCAGATGATTATTATTTGAAAGAACCTGTTATCTGGTTGTGGGCTGGAAAGCTGGGTTGGAGAACCAAGCTATGCTTTTGGACCAGACAGCTCTTGCGTTTATGGTGAACCTTAGTGCACTTGGTGGTTCAGCTGCCAGTCTGGGGGGAGCACAACCTGTTTCGACCAAGCGTCATCCTTAAGATAGCATGATTCATTACATCTGAGGAGTTAGTCTCCGAGAGAGACCTTGTGGGTAACTATGAGTCTTTAACTCGTCTTAACTGGAAAAAATGCCTGATGTAAAACATATGTCAGTTCCCACTGTCATTTACATGGAGGTACCTAACAGCTTTTGGAGGGGACCAATATTGTGAGAAGTCTAATTAATGGTTAGTCAGTTGTATTTGATCTCTAGTCTTCTATTCTGCCTTTTATTTATATGTATCTGCTTACAAAACCAGAAAACCTTTGTCTCAGTGTTTTGTTTTATCACCTTTCAAAGCAGGAGGTAGGTAACTAGCTCAAGTGGGTGTGAAGCTAACATGATGATTCATTTTGTGAGAAACATCTGGCAAAAAATCTGTCAAATCTGATAAAGGTGTGTCCTGGTTTAAGTCCAGATGGTAACTCAGAACCATGCAGCCACTAGCTCACTCCCCACCACACCCTTCTTCCTTTTCCCCTCACCCCGCTCCTGGAGGGATGGGAAGGAGAATGGAAAGAGTGTAATTCCCACAGGCTGAGAAAAGAACAGTCCAGTAACTTAGGTATAACACAAATCACTGCTGCTGCCACCAATAATAATATGATAAGGGAAATAACAAGGGAAGAGAATACAACTGCTCACCACCTGCCAACCGATACCCAACCCGACCTGAGCAGTGATCTGGGCCTTCTGGGTAACTGCCCCCAGTTTACATAATGGGCATGACGTGCTGTGGTGTGGAATACCCCTTTGGCTAGTTTGGGTCAGGTGTCCTGTCTCTGCTTCCTCCCGGCTTCCCCTCCTCCCTGGCAGAGCATGAGACTCAGGAAGTGCATGCTCAGAGCAAACACTACTGAGCAACAACTAAAACCATCGGTGTCATCAGTGCTGTTCCCAGGCTGAAAGTCAAAACCACAGCACTGCACCAGCTACTAAGGAGAAAAATGACTGCTACTGCTGAACCCAGGACAAGGTGATAGGTGGCAGTAGTAATAATACCTACTAGCTACTAGTAATAATAGTAGTGATAGTAGCTAGTAATAATAGCTAGTGTCTATTGATATTAATAATATCTGAATTTAGTGGAATGTTGTTGGACAACCACTTTTGTTAGGTCATTATTACAGAAGTGATGACTTTATTTTTTATAATTGCCAGCTGTGCAGAAGTTTGACCTTTTGTTTGGGATTGTTACTGTTGTAATTATATAATCTCAGAATTATATCTCTGCAGTACACATGCATTTTGGAATCCATGTTGAAAACGTGTGTTGGGGCAGAGTGTTGCAGTTTACAAGTCTTGCTGAGGGGAAGAGGTTCTGGTACCATACTGACTGTCTCTTGATCTTCAGAACGGCCATAATTGACTATAAAGAATGAACTGAGCTAGGATATATCTACAGGTGTGAACAACTCTGTCATTAGGGAGGCATCTTAGAAATACATTGCTCTTTCCTCCAAAACACTGTATATTGGCTAGTCAGGGCACTGTTAAACTTTTTAAGAGAACAGACTGAAAACTGGAGTTTGCATGGGAACTGTCTTATTGTTTGTTGTCCTCTTCAGTTATGTTTAGAGTTTGAGCCTATGGGGTTAGAGTCTGGGAGTAGCATGCTGTATTTGTTGCATTTATTAAAATGGATAAAAGGAAGTGACTGCTGTTTGATAGTGTTTGAACTGAATACTGAAAGCCTATAGCACAGCTTACAACTAAGCACAAATGTCTTCAAAGTTATAGCTCGAGTTTTCTGTTTCTAGCCTTTCCTAGACTCCATGGTTCCTTCTAAAGAAAATGAAGAACATGTCTTTTCGGGTGTAGGTAAGAAATAATTAATAATTTTGATTTCCCAAAAGCTGTTGATGTATACTAATGTGATGTCAAATACACATAGGGCAGTTTCTTTAAAAGAGGTGAAGGTCACTGACATTGCGGGCTAGCTTGGCAAAAGATCAGTTTGATCTGTGTCAGAGAAAGAACTTCTTTCAAAACATCTCTAGCATAGAAGGGTGGTGTATCCAACAGTATCATGATACCATAGGATTTTTCAGTAGTCTACTGTTATAGGAGCAATAATCTTGAAAATAATTTCTGATAGACCTATCATGTGACTGAAGGTGAAAAGAAGCATGTAGAAATGTTTAGATGCCAGAATGGTTAGTTGTGGGGCTGGTAGAGGAATATAGCCAGTTGCACTAGGCAGTACATTTAGAGACTGAAACTCAAATGGGAAGGTCAGTATTTTCAAGTTTGGGGAAAGCTCCAAGAACTATCTGCAAACATAGGCTTATGAAAAGCACACCAAAAGACAACGAGTAACTAAGCTCTGCCAGTGGGAGCTGCTGTGCCAGGCAGAGACAGCCAGGATGGCATCATTTGCCTGTGGTCCAGTGCTGAGCTCAGAAAGAGCAGCCCAGATGGTAGCATTTAAACAGTTCATATGCAAACTTTGGTGGCTGCAAAATGAAGTGTCACTCTGTGTGTAGAAAGGGAGAGGATATATGTGCATGAATGGCGGTGGTTTTTGTTAGAGGGCAATGAACTGATGTAAACTCGAGGCACAGCTGTAACAGAAGAAGCTGGCAGATTATGTGAATAACCTCATTCAATTATAATTCAACAATTATGTTATTAATGAATTAATAACATAGATTAATTCATCTAGTTATCTATTTTTCTAGTCACTGTTATGCCAAATGACTGTATTTCAACCATGTAAGTGTTTGTCTCACTCTCCCATCCAAGGGTTACCAAAGCTGCTAAAGGGAATTGTGAGTAGTAGCAAACATAGTAGTATTCACAGTTATCCTGACTTAAGTGCTTTTGAGCATAGGACAGCATAGCAGTCCTTGCCTTGCTCAGTAATGCAGTGCATGTACATGAGATGTTACTACCCATATGATAAAATTTGTTTTGTCAAGTGAAACCAAAGTGTTGGACTGTATCTCAGGGTAGGAGGGTGTGGAGCAATTGGGGAGGGATTATGGTTTGCTAATCTGAAATCACATCTGCTACAGTCTCTGCTGCAGTTACACCATCTGGAAGGAACAAAAGGTAGCTTGAAAGTTGACAGGGTGAAGTTCTCCACCCTGAGATTATAGCTGATTCTTTTTCTTAGTTCTGAAAAGCCTTTTCCTTCTAAGGCATCATTTACACAGCGCTGCTTGTGACAGCTGGAACAGGAACCAGGCTCTCTGGCTTCAGACTAGCTCAATCTCCTCTCTGGTGCTTGGATGGGCAGCTGCAGCAGATCCTGAGTCTTCTGCAGGCAACAAGCAAGCAATTTTGGCCATGGTTCCTACTGTTAGGAGTGTTTGAGTATGGATTCTTAGAGGAGCTTTGGGGTAAAAAAAAGTGGTGAATTTGCGTACAACTTCAAACAAGATTTAGGTGCTTAAAATTTTATTTAAACATATTTTCTTAGGATCTTATGTATGTATGAATGAAAATGCCAAACATGGATATGAACATGTAGATACACATCTATCTGTACATATACACGTATATATAAATACCTTTTGTCTCAAGCACAGGCACAGCTAATATTAAACCAAGAAAAATCTCCTGGTTTACCTCTTACCTGAAAAAGAACCATCCCTCTGTCTCTCCCCTAAATTCTAATTACCTTGTAGTGCATTTAAGAAGTTGACTTGTTTGTGGAGGAGCTGCAGTGAAATTGATTCTGCTTGGTTTAGAAGTACATCTGTGTAACTGAGAATTTGGTTGTTCTCTGTAAGGACTGGAGCATGGACTCGCTGCTGGCTGGACTGTGGGCTCTCCTTGCCTATCTCCCCATTGTATACTCAAGTTGGCTGTAATGCTCATAACAGACATCTGATATGATTTTGCTGCTGACCTCGGCAGGGCCTCTGGGCTGCTAGTCAACATTGTGTGTGAGATCTGATGGGGCTGAAGTGTAGGCTGGGGAGTGAGTGGGCTATTGGGCATGCAGTAAAAGGTGGAAGGGGAGGGATGAAGAAGGATGGAAATAGAGTTTGGTGACAACCAGAAATTTATAACTTGACTTAAGCTGGTTTTATTGGTTTATTTGAATTTAAAGATCAGTATATATTCTAACCTGACTCATAACCACATGACTAAATACCAGTTTTATTATCCTGGATTGTTTTAAACTACTTTTTAAAAAAATTGCTTGGCAATGTTGTTAAATGGCGATGTTTTTGGCAGGAAGAGCACACAGTGGGGGATAAAGAGAGAAATGGAAATGGTTGTCAGTGGGGGAGAGGAAGAGGGAAAACAGCTAAGGGGGTTTGAGTGAAGAAGAATGAATAGACACAAGCAAACTCTGGAAGCTCACTGGAAATTTGAGCATAAATCAAAGAGGACTTCTAAGAGTGAAAATGTGAATGCTCTTTGAATGGGTACAGATCAACCCACTTGTGCTTCTAACTTCTTTTTCTCTGTGGTTGTTGCTTTCTGAAACCTTTACCAAAAATCAATCTCATCATGGAATGCTCTGGGTTGGAAGGGGTGGCTCCTGGAAAGGCTTTGCTGCTCCTGATCTCTATTTTCTTCCCCAGCATTCCTTTCAGGCGTATTGACCATTCTGTCTCCCTACAGCCAACAAAGTTTTGTGAGTGTATTTGCAGGGGCGTTTGCAGCAGTTAGTAGTATGTTAAAAAGAACTGGGTTTCCTTGCTCTCTGTGTTATTCATCATTGGGTTGGGACCTGACAGGCACCAGCTGAATCTTGCAGTTCAATTTTCAGAATGGTAGTTCAGTTTGTTGCACAAGAGGCTTCTAATCCTCCAGGAGAGCCCTTGGGGTCCCACCCTTGTGAGTGCCAGGATAGGGATGGGCCAATAGGAAGCCATGAAGACGATGGTTTAGGGGTTTCCATATTCAAGTATTGAAGAAATAGGAGTAAACTGTGGGGCACAACAGGATACTAGACTATGCTGGACAGACACTCTATGGAGAGTCCTGAGTTCAGTGGTGTTCACACCTGCCAGTCTTTCTCAGCTCTCTGTATCCCCTGGAAATTGTTAGAGATCTGTTTTGCATTTATGAGTGGACAAAAAAAAAAAGGGGGGGATTTTTTTTTTTTTTTTTTAGTTCATTGAGAGAAAACACACTGGAAAAATTGAGAGACAAAAGCAATATCCAGTTGGAGTGGGTGAATGAAAGCAACAAAAATGGAAAGCAACAAAAAAGAAAGATTTTTTTTTTCTTACAGTGTTAAAATATTGAAATTTTATGTATTATTGCCAGGCATTGTCATCCTCAGAGTCAGCAACCCTGTACATTTTGGGAAGAGAGTCTAGGAGGTGACAGCTGAATGCTGTTACTGTTGGGCATGTGACAGTGTTAGCTGGCATGTGTCTTTAAACATTTATAATTCCTTCCTCTTTTGCATAGCTGCTTTGGGAAGAGGATATTCATATGGCCATTTGTAAAGTTTCTCTTTTACAAAAATCTAACCCCTGTTTTTAGTCCCAAGGAAATACAGTTCGTTTGTTTCCTATACTTCAGGAAGGGAGGATGATGGTATTTTCTTCAAAATATTTTCCCTGCTCTCCTAGTTACAGTGACAGTGACCTAGTGGTGTCTGTCTGATCTATTGTACTTGCTCTACTGGCGATGAAAAAGTTTTTAGAAGCCGTGTTTTGCAAGAGATAAAAATACCGATGCCAAATTTTTGGCAGTTTGCCTTATGTGACCAGGCAGCTACAAAACATTTTTAGTAGAGTCTGCACTTCGATTTCCATGGTTCCACAGAAATCACAGTTCAACCACAGATCAGTCTGAGGAACAGAACTTAATGATCTTCTCTGTGTAAACCAGTAGGGCTGCACTGTAATCTGCAGGAAAATCTAGTTTCAGTATTGCTGTTTTGTTCTTTTTGAATTAGATTTCCTTACCCTGATTGGCAAGACTTAAAAAGGTGGGTTTGTTAAGATAGAAAAAAGCATGGTCCTGCTCTCAGGAGTCCCAGCCCTGTGCAGTTCTTGTTAAGTCTGTAAAATGGTTAGTTTTTGTACTGAACTGCAGTCATGTTTTTGACATGCAGGCTCCCTTTTGGTGTTCATTTGCTTTTGGTTTTTGGTGGCCAGCATGTTTGCATTTGGAAGTGTTTTGAGTCAACTGTGCCCGTTTTGACATTGGAACTAGGGGTGATAATTTTATACTTGCTGATAAATAAAAGCAAAGGTTACATGCTGAGTGTAGCCTGTTTGAGACCGTTACAAGAATCTCACGATTAAGACTATTCAGATCTTTTCTGTCTGTGGTAATTTTTATCTTTTCCTGTCAGCTTTTGGTCTTATCTTTCTCTTATGTATGCTTTGAGAAAGGTTAGGTGATCCAGACAAAGCTTCTCTAGTCCAGGAGCCACAGACCTTTGCTTCAGTTTCTCTCTTTAACAGATTTACGGTAGGACCTTGGGCATGTCATTTGTCTTTTCCCAATGTCTCAGTTTTTCATCTGAAACAAGGAAGACAGAGTGAGGTGAGAAATGGGCACTGCAGTACTTGGATGATTAGAGATGTGCAAATACTTAGACTGGTTGTGCCGAAGAAGTTGTGGAAGGTCAGTTAGTAGTAAAGGATGCTTTTCTAAAAACTCGTAATTATTTGAAAAGTAGGTGGTCTGAAAATTGCAGAGGAAAATAATAGCTGAAGAAAGGTGAAGGCTTGCTGCAGCTAATCACTGCAGCAATTGCACTCTGCCCTTTCTTGCTGGAGCTTTCAGAGACCTTTGTGTTGATGCTTCTGCTTTTGCAAATCGTTTGCATGGTTACTTGCACCTTGCAGAGGACTTGGGGTTGATCTGTCACAGTCCTCCCAGACACAACCTGTAAACAATATTTAAACATGGCAGTAGTTTATTTCAGTAGAAAAAAAAACATATTCTCATTTGTTTGGAGTGTCTATAAACAAGTAAATATTGAAGACTGTAGAATAGTTGAGACCTACAGAAGATGTGGAAAGTAAAATCTTCCTGGGATGTGAGGCTGACCTGGGATCAATTAAAAAGCTGTGAAGAAATCTCTAAGAGGCAGCATCAAGCACTAAACCAAGCTTGTTCTTGTTTCTTGAGTTTCCTCTGCTCTTGATTTTCTGAGACATTATAATTCAAGTTAACCTCAAAAGGAAAACAGAAAGAAAAATGAACAAGTTACAAATGTGCTGTCTGGCTTCCCAGAACTTGTCCTCCTCCTCTGCCTGAAATGTAAAACAAATCTTCTCAACAAACTAATCCTTCAAAAAGAGGCTTGCTATTTCCTGATGTTTAAATAAGCTCTGTTGCCTGTCTTCTGCCTGGTCTTACTTCATGTTAACATAAATAAACAATCTGGGATATATCTAATGTCAAGTTAGTCTTTTAATGTAAAATATAATCCAGAAATACATTGTGAAGAAAACAGTGGTAGTCTTGAAAGTGCACACATGAATGTGCTTCTCAGCTGGGCTTAAACCACGACATCAGCTTTCTTCCTCCTTGAGAGGCAGCCCTTCCCTTGAAGTCCTCCCTAAAACATGGAAAATTTGATTTTTAATGAGATGGGGGTTTGATGAACTTTTTGGTGGTGCAAGCTGCAGCAACCATTTCATTGGTGAAACGTCAGTAGGAATGAGCCCCAAGTCAAACTTGGGTTTGCTTTCAAGTGAGGCTGCATGCGTTCTCTGTGTTGCTGGGGCTCACACTTTCCTCTGTGGAGCTGTGTGAGGAAGTGATTTTTATTGGCTCTAGCCCTTCATTCTCAAGCTTTTGCAAATAAACTCAAGCCAGCTTTTCATCAGGGTACAGGACAGAAAGCAACAAGCTTTCCACCCACATTTGTGCTGCATATCCCTGCTAGTCTTTTGATGTGAATAGATACTGGACAAGGAGAGCATTTAGGCAAATTATATCTTTATGAACTCTGTTGGAAGTACTTGGTTACTTCAAGAGTCAGGGCATATTGACCGCTGTCACATGAAAGTAGTACTAATGAGCTTGTTATGCTAAACCACATCAGGTGAATGATGTGGTAAACAAAGGCGGGGGATGGGGGGAAAAGGAAGGGAGGGAAGACAGAAATGTGTAATCAGTCATGAAGCAGAGATCAGAAAGATCTGAGTCAGAGGAACACTGTGAAATCCTGACAGTAGGACAGTTAACTGGACAACATGAAGAGTCTGGAACAATGCCTGAGGTAATGCAGTGTGCAGGCCCACTGACTTTTTGGAGCTGCATTGAGTCAGCACTAGGCAGAGGTCATGTTTTTACGTCAGTTTTGTAAAAACTCTGAGCCCTTCCACGTCTCAATATTGTGGGTGTTCTCCAAGGGTCTTCCAGTGCAAGTATATGTAAAGTTATTTCTGTTAAATTTTTAAAGGTACATTGCTCCTTTAGTTTATCAAAGAAACAAGATAGAAGTATCACTATGAACAGTCACTTTTCAAAAGAAGTGAGTATTCCTAAGAGCTCTCTGTAGGATGCTGCTTCATCCACTGCATATCGTGAACATCACATTTTTTAGTGGTTTTTTTTTAATTTTTGCTATACCTGTTCCAACTGTGGTTGTCACCCTGGTTTCAAAGAAAATATTAAAAGAACAGCTTTAATTGCCCACCTGGACACGTTCCTGTGTAACCTTATCTAGGTGTTCCTGCTCCGGCAGGGGGATTGGACTAGATGATCTTTTGAGGTCCCTTCCAATCTCTAACATACTGTGATACTGTGATACTGTAATTAATTTAATAATTCACATTGTCATTAGAAATATACTTGCTGGGCAATAATAAGCAGTTAAGTCTAAATTTAGATGGCATGGTTTCCTCTCAGTCTGGGTGATTTGCAGCAGCTCCGTGATTCCATGGGCTCTGTCTGGGGTTAGTAAAAGGATATATCCATGTGGAAGTAAAACCAGTTGGGCATAAAAACTCTTGGACTGGCAGTCTAGCTTAAAGCAATCCACAAAGTGGCACAGGTAAACTGACTGCTTCTCCTACAGCCTGCCATGACTGTGTAGTGTTTCAGTAAACGTTGGGGTCTTTACACAACAGTGTTTTTGGAGATAGGTAGGGTGGGCTGCCACTCTCATCTGGGTGTCTGTGAAGGCAGCAGCTGTTCTGTGTTAATTTCTAGGCTAGTGTCCAAGAAACTGCACAAATAAGTCAATGAAAAATTGACCCAAATTTATAGTACCTTGTCATTATTTTGTTTTTTTCATTAATATTTCTGGTACTTATCTCCACAGCATCTATAGGAGACACATTACAGAAAAGGGGTCTGTAGAGTGAGTGAGGTTTGTCATCAGCTGTTTAAATGCAAGAATAGAAAACATCTGCATGAGGGGCGGTGTGAGAAGGAGGCTTGTCAGGGCCATTTAATCTCATGTGAAAATGTGCCTAGGTTTGATACCTCAATTCACCCAGGACTACGCTTCTGTGGGAGAGCAAACTCTGGCACTTCAAACTGGTAGTGAGAGGAAGATGCTGAACACTAGTGATCTCTTATTCTGTTGAAAGCTGTGCCTTCATGAGTTTGTAATGGGAAGTGTGCAGTGCAAGAATCTCCCCGTCCCTCTTTTCCCCACTCCCTGCCTTTCCCAACCCTGCTGTCCTCAGGGTAATTCAGTATGGAGAGCTAGTGAGAGAGGTGGTATCCACCAAATACTGTCATATCTTGGGCAGCGATGATGGGCAGTGACTGCCCTGGACCTTTTGGGATCCAAACAGCTGTCTTGCTTGTGGGAGGTCTCAAGAAATCTGTGTTCACAAAATAAGGAAATAAATGGGCCAGTTTGCTAAACTGAATTAATGAATCACCCATCAGGAATTTAGCAATAAGGAAGATCATAAAAAGAAGTGTGGGAGGTCATCTGCCACGATCCTAGAGATCTGGGATTGGTTCTGTTTTTCAGTGATGGGGTCATCAGTGATTTGGGAAAGGGAGAGGGGGAGAACAATGATGTGGCAGTTTCTCCTGACTATTCTGGTATAAACTTTTTTAAGAAAGACCCAGGTCTTTGGTAGAGAAGAGAGGTGGTAAAAATAATGTGTGTCAGAAGGCATCCTACGAGACCTGTGAGGCTGTTGCCAACTACACCCTGCATAGCCATCATGTCATTTTTGTGTGCAGGTGTAAAGAGCGTTAAGAATTGGTGGGTGCTTGATGTGTGGGATCTGGTGGTAGCGTTTTGCTTTCAGTTGCATTTGATTCACATTTGCTGAGTTTTCAACATGATTAAGACTTGTGTGGGGTACTGCAGATACTTTGTCGATGTTTGTTGGCTGATTGTCTCTGTGGGAAGTTGTGCTTTAATTAGTAAAAATAATGGAAGGTAGGAAAGCCACATGTGCCTGTGGGTTACAGAGGCTGGTGGAAATCATCATCTAGCCCTTTCTACACCATCTTTCCTTGTCGGACTCTTCTCTGTGGCTTAGGGAAATGATTGCAGGTCTTGGGGTGGAACCAAGCTTGGAGGAATCCACTGTCAGGGATGACTGGCCAGAGCAAACTGCAAGGGCAGTTTTGGCAGAGCCATTGTTCAGGCAGCTCTCACCAAACCTGTGTCCAACAGCAACCCTCTCCAGCCTTGTTTCTGGGGTTGGTAGCCCAGCTTTACATCCTGTGTATATCCCTTCTCCATCTCGGGAGGGGGTGCTGGGCACAGAGGGGTTGTCTGCCAGACCAGAAGGAGGTCTGCATGAGGGAGAGAGCTGACAGCTCCTGGTTTAGTAGTGTTTGGCACTTGCTCGGTGCTGTGGGGCTGTCCTCTGAGCGTGCTGGGGAAGCAACAGTGCCTTTCCACGGAGACTGCGGATGCTGGTGACATTCCTCTGCTTCCTTCCGTCTTGCCACGAGCCGCAGGAACATTCAGACAATAGACAATAGACTGTAATATCTCTGAAAAAACATGTATATCATTCGGATATGTTTTAGCAAGCATTGGGTGAGAGAATTTAATGTATTACATTATTTATTAAAAGCATTAGCCCTAGGTAACGTACACAATCGCCCTATTTGTTCTTTATCTTCACATCTATACCTAGGTATACATAACTGAAAACATATTTACAGAAAGTAAGGTTAATATTTTCCAGCTAGAAAGCACCTTTTCTCTTATAAGCTGCCAGATCTCTCTGCCAGCTGCTTGCAAATGCCACCACTTTGGGAACAAAGAGTGTCAGGTGAAAAGTGGGTTGGACCATCCCACAAAGTGCAGGAATGGGGAAGAAAAATATTTTTAGCCAAAGACTAAGGCAAATCCCTTCTTTGTGGCAGAAAACCAGCATGAGGTCTTTCATGGCTGCATAAAGGAGTTTTACAAACTAGAAAAAACCCCACCTTTCATGAGGCCTGAACAGAGCAAATAACATGAGTGATATTCAATTAACCCTTCAGAAACAGGGGTTAAGGTTGATAATTTATCTGCACTCTCAGACTACCACTGACAAATTCCTGTGCAAGATCCTATTCAGGGGAGATTGTTGTAAGCGGTGAAAAGCCCAAGAACTTGGCTAAGAAATAGAAGATAAATGGCAGGAGTAATGCTCAGGGTTTTATTACAGCAGAAATTTGGTAGCTGATTCTCTTGAGTGTTATGTAATAGTGCTGCTGTTGAAAAATTATTTAATAATCCTTAATTACTCATTTGTATTAGAATGTTCTAAATGTTGCTAGTTTGAGAGAGGGAGCAGGCAATAGCTGAGCAATGAAAACATTTATGCAGCATACAGAGGTCATTCAGGAAAGTAAATGTCTTGGCATGTAAAATATTTTAATGCCATTAAATACATGGGCTACATTTTTGCATTGTGAGTGTTTTGTTTGGTTCTAGTTAACCCTCGCTGGGCTAAACAGAAGTCCAGGAAGACCAACGGGAGTGAGTGTATTTTAATTGAATATGTAAGTGAAAAAATCCAAAATTGTTCAGTTTAGAGAAAAGATGCACTAATGGACTTATCACAGATGTAAGCCAAATTTACCGTTGCTCATAAAACAGAACAAATGAATAATTGCTAAAACAAAAGATGTGAGACATTTTAAAGGCGCTGTAAAACGTATACTCTCTCTAAATGTAAACTGTTGTTTGTCCATGGAGCACTGCCTTTTGTACATGGCTGAAGTGATGACTTTTATTCCAGTTGGCATTAAATATATCTGATGGGTGAGAGAGCACACTTATGAAGGGAAAATTGTTGCATAGACGGGAAATCTTTTATGTTGGAGCACTTGGGAAGACATTTCCTAAGCAGACAAGTTATCCAACAAAATATGCTCCATCCTTTCCTTTTCTCTCAAACTGTGTCCATGATGGGAGGCAGGCGAGTGCCCTTGATGGTGTGCAGGTGGGAAGGTGTATGTCAGCGCCTGCGTTCCCGTATGCCCAGGGGATTTATCAGTGCAATTTGAGCCTGACATTCCAGGGAGTTGAGATATTTTGAAGTGGATGCTTAAAGCACGGGTTTACATCCTCTCTGTATTTTCAGTCATCCATTGTCTGTTGTAATTCCCTGGGGCTGTTAATTGTATATATAAATCAAAGTCTATGGGAGTGTCTAATATTTAAAGTGAAAGTCTAAGGCTTCCAGTGTCTGGGGCGAATTATTCTTTTTAGGCCTAACAAAGCTGGCAGAACTTCAGTTAAAGGAAGGACAGAACAATGATGTTTTTCAACTGTGTTTTATGTCATTTGTGTGCTTTATGAAGTGCTTGTATAATAATTATTTTATCCCTGAAAACCTGATAGATATTTTTCTAATGGGTTTTGAATTTAATTTGCATTTGAATTGCATCATTTTCTTTCAACAAATACTTTGTTATCTTTGACTGAAATGTGGATTGAGGAATCACTTGAAACATAATATAGAAGTAGCGCTGCAGACCTTAGCAGCCTGAAAAATAATTGAAGTGAAGTAAGGAATGTTAACAAGCTCAAATGTCATCGTCTTCCAAAAACTGGCATTTAAGCTGATTCACATTCCCTCTTCTCCTTTATGTGGAATACAAAACCACATACATTGTGGGGAAACTAAAAGAAATGTTTGGTGGAGTTGGTTAAGAAACAGTGAACATGTTATTTTTGTGTTAGCTCTTGTATAGCCACATTTGAGCCTGCTAAAAAAAAATACAGTTTTTATAGTGGAAAGATGTTGGGGGAAGGGATAATGAGTTCCTACTGAATACTAATTGCCTACGAGTTGTTCAGGGAGACTGTATAAGAATGGAGGATTTGTTGTAAATTAGTCACTAGCTGTATTGTGCATTGCTGTGAGGTTAGAACCAGACTTGTAAAGGTGCCAGCTCTACAAAGTCCTTATGATTCACTAAGTTGGTGTCTGTGTGAAGGAGAAAATACTATTCAGACTAAATATTATTGGAAAGAGAGCTCCTCTAATGACAGTGTAATCTTTCTTTATAACACATAAGCTTTAAGCTCATTTGAGCTGGAAAGATGGAAGCAACAGATTTTGAGTGGGGGTATTGCTGCTTTTGCAACTGCAACATCCCAAGGTCTGCTGCAGTTGTAAGCGCTGAGAGGAGGGGTATTATGCCTCAGTAATATATGGTACGGCAGAGTGATTAGTGCTCCTAGTTTTACCGTTAATCTTTGGCTTCTTTAATTCCAGCATTGGACTGTCCCTGATTTGAGAGTCCTTGTAAACCTCACTTTTAACATGTAAGCAAAGCTTTGAAAAAGCTTGCAATAGTTTGTTTACTTTTGAGATGTATTTTCTCATTTTTACTCAACTCCTATTGTTTTCATTTACATCAAAATTGAGAGGTGAGTTAATGATTCATTGTCACACTGTGACCTTTAAAATAGCTGTGGACCACGATGCAACAGCTCCACTCAAAGCTCTCATACTTTAACCTCATTGCTACTGCTGTAATATTTGCAGCCTGATCTGTCTACATGCCTGGACGCCCGAAGAGAGCAAACATTTACAGCTTCTCCCTCCCCTGCGTTTAGTGGGCAATTTGATCCTTCTTTGTCCATTCCTTTATTTTACATCATTCTCAGACTTGACTTGCTATTGGGAACAACAAAGTGCAACAACAAAGTGCAACTTTGGGAATCTGCTGTTTATTTAGCACAAAAATGGACTCAGATTCTGATTCACCTTTTAATTACTCTTGGCCTTCCTTACCTAAAATGAGGATTCGAAGAAGGGCACCCAAACCAGGTAGAAAAAGCTATCTTCTTTTAACTGACTCCTGCTTAATAGCTCTACCTCCTTTTTGTTGTCTGATTGTGTGCAGGTAGCTCTAAACAGCTCACATGAAGTAAATTTTCTATCAAAAGTCTACCTCACTGTTAGTTATGCTTTTGTAGAAAATAGTGCTGGAATTTGTTGAGAAGGAAGTGTTTTGTCAAAATTTTGTACTGTTCTTTAAAATTATTTTTATTTCTTTCTTATGTTCTTGGTTTTGTTTAATTTTTTTTTTTCTCTCCTGCTTGCATGTGTGGCTCTCAGTGCATAGCTCTCACTCTGGGAGCTGCATGGCACAGCAGTGGCTACAGAAAGCTCTGCAGGCTACAGTTTTAATTTAGGGAGAATTTGGTAATTTAAATAAGCCTCAAGAGCTAACAGGAATTATTATTATTATTTTTATTACTTTAAATTAGAAAAATCTTACCAGAATGAAGAGGGAATCTTTTGCTGTCTGTAAATTAAAGTGAAAGGGTCAGTTACTTGTCTCTTATGGCAGGGTCAGTTACTGTCCTTGCATAGTTAGACATTCTCCTCCCTTGCTGAGAAGTCTTTGGGAGGTAAGCATTATGAATGTTGTCAGTATGATAAAGGAGGTTTTAAGAAGGTTGAAAAGCACTGACCAGCAAGTTTATGTTAGGAAGAATTAGCACTGAAAGCTTTAATGAGGAAAGATAAGTTTTTGATACATTTAAAAGCAAAGAAATGAAGAATGGCAACAAAATGTAATTTGTGCTTCCTTCCATAAAATCGCTTTTTTGTGTTTCAGAAAGGGAAAAAACAAGAGAAGCAAGATCGGTCGGTATCATTAAAGTCAATGAGCCAGGAGAACCATGTTTACACAGACTGAGACTTTGACCTAGTTTTGGAGAGAAAAATGTGTACAGAATGCACATTTTAACATGCAGAACACTTTTGAACTTCTTACTTTTATTCATGGGGTTATCCATTGTTTCCCAAGTGCAAAGGAGTTTCTGCAATATGCATGGATGCAGATGCAATTTGCAGAGAAGATGAAATGGGTTGCATGTTGCATGGTGTGTGTTGTTTCCACAACCATTCACAACCATCTTCCATGGCATTTTTGTTGTGATTTATTATACCTTAGGCAGCCTTTTTTTTTTTTTCTTCTTTTTTTCCTTAACACTTCACCTGTGGTAAAGCACTTCATACACATCTGGTGTTTGCATGTTGTAGTGCTGGATCTGGTTTCTCATCCCTGCTGACAGTATACCAACACATGTGGCTGGTATGCAGAGCTGATCATGTATATGGGATTGCTGGAGCAAGAAGGTGCTCTTGGATGCACGTGCATGTTTTAGTAGTAAAGTCCAAGGTTTCACCTGTGCTTGAGGAACTGAAATCCTGGCTGCCCACATGATGGGAGAAGTGCTGCTGCAAGGGGACAGCAGGCTCATGATCTGCACTCATGATCTGTTTCTTCTTGGTCCTATCTGAATACGGCCAGCGGATTCTGGCACTTAGGTGTGGGGTATGTGCCTCATAGCTGCATTTCGCTCATGCAGGAGTTCAGGTCTCAGCAAACAAGAGGCTTGTAGTGCCTGATAGAAAGTGGTGCAGGACTCATTCTCCCCACCCTGAAAGTCATGGAGGCTTTCTGTACATGTGCTGGGTGCTCTGGCTGACCTGGGCAATGGAATGTCAGCTTCCTCCCTTCCCCTCTGAACCAGAAGGCTGTTGGTTTCTTGTTCTGGGGTTGGTCCCCCTGGGAGCTGTGCAGACCTCTGGTGGGAGAGTCTGAGGTGGACTTTGCACCATACACATCAGTGTCTTCTGATTTTAAGCTCCCTGCGTGCCCCAAGGTCAGCTTTTGTCCCTGCCTGGGGACTGCAAACTGGGTGGTGGAGCCCTTGTTGTTCCCCTCAACTCCTGGGGGCTGGCAAGAGCCAAGAGCAGGCTGTGCACCTTTGGTGCCATGCATTGCAGACTCCCTCCATCCTGATGAGGCTGTGTGTGTCTGGCATAATTAAAGGTTAATCAGGCTTAGCAGAGAATGTGAACATGACTGCGTCTCAGTGATTGGGCTGGGGAGGGTGTTCTAGGTTTTCTTCCTTGTTGCAAGACCCCTAATGGTGTTTATTATATTATTTAATGTGAAATGACTGTAAACCAGGTCTCTTCTCCAATCCTGTTGCACTGTATAGACCTACCTGTTCAGAGGCAGTGACTCTCAGAGCCTTTTTGGAGGCTTTAACTTCAGGGGTGCTGAGAATACCTGTCTCTAGCATGTCTGTCCCACTGTGCTGGGAACTGGGGATTATGCACTGAGTCCACTCAGGCAGAGGTGGGAATTGAAACTGAGCATCCCATACCTTGGGAAAGTATTTTATCTGTTGTGCTCTTGTACAAAATGAGACACTAACTTATTTCTGTTTGTATATCAATTTGCATAGTAGGTAAGGCCCCTTCTTCAGTGAGGAGGGTCAGGGCTGTGAATCCCATGTTGAAAAGTGATGCTTTCTTGTGTCCCAGGTTTAGGTGACAAAGTCAGTGATTGACAAGTGCCTTTATCCTCAGTGTTTCTTAGAGTTTACTTTAGGATCACATGTTGAACATGATGGTATGGTTCCTAGCATCTGGATGCCTGATCCTTTCCACATAGTATATAGGAAACAGTGCTTTGGTTTCCACTCCATGGACTTAAGACATTAAATGTTCATCTTTATGAAAATAGCACTTCAAAGCCTACCTCACTTTACCCTCCATTTATTACTATTCTTATGTACTTGCTAAATTTTTGCTGTCACGAATAATTGCACTGTCTCAATGAAGCACTGAGACACCTGAATTAGGGATGCAGATCCCTCATTGGAAGTGGTTGTGTGGTCCACATCTAGACGTTCATGTCACTTAGGTCAGCTCCTTGCCAGGAATGTGAGGACTTCTTTCTCCAAATTCAGGTGACCACTTCTGGATTTAGAGGATAGCATATCTGTTGCTCGTAGCAGTCTGCATTTTTTGCTGACTTCATAGCTCTGTTACTTCCAGTTATACATTAACCCCTGAACAGGTTGCTGGGGGTAAATGAGATTAGCTGTCTGAAAACTATTCATTGTATCTGGAGAAGGAAACTTGTAATTTCTTTCCTGGCTTTTGGCTTGGTCACATCGATGTATTTCACTTCTATTTTGTTGTGTGCTCTCATAGAACAATTTAAGTTTTTTTATTTTGTGGAAAACCAGTCAGTGTTATGTTCTTGCCATTTTCCAACATAGGTCATTCAAGGCTATACATTTTCTTATGCCAGAAAGCATGTTTTGAATTATTGCTATGATGATCATGTGCTTTCTTTTTTTAAAGCATTTTTATAAGCTTTTTGTGCCTGGTAAAATGTGCAGCCTTTGATATGTAACTTTGATGACAACATCACAGAAGATGTAGAGAACTTGTGCCTAGTTATTCATTGGTCAAGGTCTTTATTTTATCCATGTTTGGAGAGTCTCCTTCCCAGAACTGTGATTTTTGCTCACCTGTATCTAAATAATGCATACATCTTTCTTGAGTGTTTACCAGGCAGATGGCAGACAGCTGCAGCTTCTGCTAAAGGAAACATGCCTTTATTTTATTCTTTGTGGTCATGGCACAGTACACAGCCAGAGAGCATTCGGCTATGGCAAGAGGATCAGCTTGATGAGCTGTGCATCCTGGGTGATTTTAGTACATATTTAGGTCATTTTTACCTTAGCATCTTAAAGTCCATTACTGACACTTTACAGAGCTAAAACTCTTTGGGACACTGTCAGTCTCAGAAGTAGTTTGCCCTGGCGGTCTTATCTGTCTTTTCATAAGCTGTGCTAAACTTCTGTAGCTGCAGTAAGAATAAACATTTTGAATGGGTAGCGGACATTTTTAAGACATTTTGTTTGAAAATGCATGTTGTCGATACCCCTCATCTTTCAGGCACTGGTACCCAAGGTAGTGGCTATTACCTGCTGCCATATTATTAACCTGAAGGAAGGTCTGCTGATGGTCCCTGTAAGACCAAGATAACTTGTAGCCAGCAAGGCAGGCTGGGGGCAATTAGTGGGGTTGTAGAAACGCAGTGTGATGTGGATGTTTGCCACTGTTCCATCACGTTTTAAGCCATGTAGGCCTGTCCAGTGGAAATAAGTTACTAGCACCGTTACTGTGTAATTAATAATGCTCTTCCCTACATTCAGCCAAGTCTTTAAATACTTCTCTTGTTACAAATTTAGTTTGATGTAGTTGTCCTTTCACGCATGTTGAAACTGGGGGTGGAGGTGGAATAAGGAGGTACAGTGGGGTCATGTTGAAACATGAAGCCCAAAATAACCTGCTACCTTTTGTGTTTTCATTTAAACCCCAATGAATGTTTACTTAGACGTCTCAGCTTTAATAACAGACTGACTGGAGCATCGCCAGAAAAACATACGGCATTAACAGCGGTAATCAGCTAAGATTTACTGATGGAAAGTACTGCAGATAACATATTCTGGGATACCTTGTATTTGCACCAGCTTTCTTCAGAAGCTGTTGCTCACATTGTTACTGTCTTACAGAATTTTAAAATAATGTAAAATGTAGTATTAGAGCTTGATATATAAACAAAAATATTAAGTAATAGGGGGATTTTGTTGTCTCTGTCTCAGGACATGTAATTCATAGTGCAGTCCATTGACTGCAGGGACCCCAGCAGGGGGGACTTGCTGAAGTCAAGAAACTGTTGCCATAGGCTTGGGTTTATGCCATGAAGTGTGAATCGGGAATCTGTAATGCCTGGGCTTTTTTTCAGGGGTATGTATCGAACCTTAGCTGCCTTAGCACTAGAGCGGAATACCTCCCTTGCCAGTCGTACCCAGTGGATTTATATACAAGAGGGAATGTGCTGGGGAAGGTAATAAGCATGCAAGAAGCAGTAGAGAGCCTGACATGTTTTTTCTTCCTGGTTGTTGGTTTAAGACCAGCGCTTGGAAAGCTTTACTTGCCGCAAGAAAGTATCACCAGTTTTGCCAAATCACGTTTCCATATGATTTTAGCTGCCAAAAACTTCTTTAGAAAATAATACTTTTGTACTATTTATAAACAAAAGCTTTGGGATTTTGGCAGACATAAAGAAATGGCTTGTAGCATTAGTAGTTCTCAAGATGGCAGTCACTAAAACTATGCTAAAATCTAAGGAGGGAGAAGCAAAATGAGAGGCATAAGGATGTTTTAATGGTACAAGATACCGCAAGGCATGCCAGGACTGGAAGTGAAATAATACATGGTGTGCTGTTTCTAAATGGGAATTTCCAGTTTCTTCTTAAGCGTAGAGCTTCCTGTTCTTGTGCTTTATGAGATATCATCTTAAAATGAAATAAATTCTGTGGTGTAGCATGGAAGTTTTGGCAGTAGTCTGGGTATTTTTTTTTTTATTATTTTTTTCTTTTTTAAGAAACAAATACCTCAGACCTTGACAAGTGTAGCTTCTAATCCAGTCCCCAGCATGCACGGCAGGGTGGTTGGACTAGCTGATCTTTAAAGTTCCTTTCTAGCCCAAGCCATGCAATATAATTCTGTGGTCTTCCAAAAGCAGTTACATTGCTTTAGGAATATATACTGGGGAAAATCTTTAGTGGTGTCTTATTCTTTCCATCTTTGCAGAAAGTAAATCTCTGATGCAGACTAAGATGGATTTTTTCATAATTTTCAATGACAGACAAACTGGAATGAAGTTTTTTGAGAGTTTTGATTTCAGATATTTTGCTGGTTATACTTTTCCCTGTCACATCATTCTTATGCTAGTCTATCTCAATTCATTTCCAAAGTCAATGCTTGACTTCCAGCATCCTAAAACAAGGAAAGTTACATCACAACTTTGGTGGTTTTATTTTTTTTTTCCCCTACAGCCTGTTTTCACACCGTCTAGAATAAGACTGGTTTCCACTTTGTCCAATTTTGCTCTTTTTACAATCTGAAGATAATATGAGGCCTTGACTACAACCTCAAATGCTGGATAGATGTATGCTCTTCATGTTTGTAAGCAGCTTTAAGGAAGTGGGTCTGCAGGACAGTCTGACAGTGTTTTTGTAGCACTTGGCTGTCTGCTGCTCAAAGCAGTGAAATAGTCAGCCCATGCAGCTTTTTATAATATTTGCAGTCATTAACACACTACTGAAAACTAAACTCTGGATTTCTGTTGAATGATTTCTGGTGTGTCCTGGGTTCAGCAGTAGCAGTCATTTTTTTCCTTCTTGGTAGCTGGTGCAGTGCTGTGTTTTGACTTTCAGCTGGGAACAGAGCTGATAACAATGATGTTTTGGTCTGGCCAAGGACTTTGTGAGCCTCATGCTCTGCCAGGGAGGAGGGGAAGCCGGGAGGAAGCAGAGACAGGACACCTGACCCAAACTGACCAAAGAGGTATTCCATACCACAGCACGTCATGCCCAGGGTGTAACTGGGAGGTCCCCGGGAGGGGCTAGGTGGACTGCAGGGTTGGAGGAGGTATCGGTCGGTGCTTGGTCAGGCTGGGGGGGCAAGTTATCGGTCGCCTGGTGATGGGGTGTTGTATTCTCTTCCCTTGTTATTTCCTTTATCATTACTATTATTGGTGGTAGCAGTAGTGATTTGTGTTATACCTTAGTTACTAAACTGTTCTTATCTCAACCCGTGGGAGTTGCATTCTTTTCGATTCTCCTCTCCGTCCCTCCAGGAGTAGGGGGAGGGAAAGAAGGGGGGGAGTGAGTGAGCGAGCTGTCTGGCTAGGTTTAAACCACGACAGTTTTTTTTGGCACCCAACGTGGGGCACAAGCGGTTGAGATAACGACAGATCTGACTGGATTAATAGTCACTCGTCACAATGCTGATTTATTGGCTCTCAGAGTTGTTCCTCTTGATCTCACAGCTTCAGAATGTTGTAACTTACTTAGAGCCGGTATTTGCTGTGTTAGTGTTTATCAAGTGTGGGGCTTGGGCTAAGGTTCCTGTCTCAATGTACTTTATGGCAATGACTTGTAATACGGGTGGGCTCCAGCAGCAGGGCGGGACGGACGTGGCCGTGGACTGGTCCCTGGCCGTCCGGCTGCTCCTCACCGTCCTGGCCCTCGCCCTCGCCTCCGTCTGCGTGAGGCTCTGGGAAGCCGAGGGGGAGCGGCCCCGGGAGCCGGCGGCTGCTGAAGCGGCCCGGGAGAGCGGCCCCGGGGACCAAGCGGGAGAGGGACCGGAGGCCGCAAGGGGACGGCTGCCGGTGGAGGAGGTCGGGGCGGTCGAGGAGCGGGAGGAGGCGGCTGCCGAGCAGCGGGAGAAGGCGGCGGAGGAGCCGAGCCCCGCAGAGGAGCCGAGCCCCGCGGCCGAGCCCAGCCCCGCGACGGCCGAGAGCATTCCCCGGAAGCCGCCCGCCGAGCCCCAGGAGGACGCAGGAGACCCCGCAGCATTTCCCAGCAAGGCAGAGGAGGAAGAGCTGGACTCAGGAAAAGAGAAGCTGGTGGTGGGAGATCCGGCAAGCACAGCAGCTACACCAGCCCCAGTGACAAGTACAGCAGCATCGCTTGAGAGTTCTGAAGGTTTTGGATGGCCTTTGGGTATCCTTGGGACCTGCCTGCTGATTGTGATGGGGATCAGCATGTTGGCACACACACAGAGTGTGTTTTACCCAGCACCATTTTGTCTGATCCCGAAATTTAAGCAGAGTCGGGTTTGGGTCTTGTCTGGGGTTAGATGATGACATGGGATGACCAAGAGATTTCCCCCAAGGGTGGACAGCCATGAGTGGAAGGGCATGTGGGACAGTATGGGCAAGTATCTAGTCCACTGGGCCCCTCCAGTGCTTTGGAGGTGTAAGAGATGGAAGGCAGCTGTATGGAGTCCCCAGCAACAAGCTGCAGAAACTGCTGAAGGGGACAGTGAATTATTTTGAGCCTGGTGGGCCCATGACCCTTAAGGCCAACAGAGCAGAGATGCAACATAGAGATGGACTCATGATCGAGGGGTGGACTTAGCAATGGACACTACTGCCCAGGTTATTCACGAGTGTGAACACTGCACACAGCCTCTCCTGCTCTGAAAGACTGTTACAAGAGATGGAGCCTGACATCATGGACCAGATGGACTCAGCAGCTTTATAGGGACTGGCCCATGCACTACGATGAGAGTGCACTTAGATAAGAGTGATGGTATATTGAAAATGTGGGATCTGAGCATGACGTGAATGGTATGGAATAAGGGGTGGATAATGTCCTGGGTTCAGCAGTAGCAGTCATTTTTCTCCTTGGTAGCTGGTGCAGTGCTGTGTTTTGACTTTCGGCCTGGGAACAGAGCTGATAACAATGATGTTTTGGTTTGGCCAAGGACTTTGTGAGCCTCATGCTCTGCCAGGGAGGAGGGGAAGCCGGGAGGAAGCAGAGACAGGACACCTGACCCAAACTGACCAAAGAGGTATTCCATACCACAGCACGTCATGCCCAGGATGTAACTGGGAGTTACCCGGAAGAGCTGGGGGACTGCAGGGATGGATGAGGTATCAGTCAGTGCTTGCTTGGGCTGGGGGGGCGAGTTATATCGGTCGGCTGGTGGTGAGCGGTTGTATTCTCTTCCCTTGTTATTTCTCTTATCATTATTATTATTGATGGCAGCAGCAGTGATTTGTGTTATGCCTTAGTTACTAAACTGTTCTTATCTCAACCCATGGGAGTTGCATTCTCTTCGATTCTCCTTTCTGTCCCTCTGGGAATAGGGGGACGGAAAAAAGGGGGGGAGTGAGTGAACGAGCTGTCTGGGTGGGTTTAAACCATGACATGGTGAGACTCATAACAAGGTCAGATGCAGTCTTCATCCCAAATACCTTGTTCGTGGGTCAGATCTTGACTGATTGCTGTCACCCTGTAAAGGAACTATTGGTGGTATTTTATTTATATCCCTTCTTATAATTTTATTGCTGTTTTTTGTTACAAGAACAGTAATCTGTTTTATTGGTTTAAGATTAATATTTATGTGGCTTCCAGTAGGTAGAATGCTTTAGGAGAGTCATTATTTGACTGCAGTTGGACAGTATTCTGTTCCTATAATGTATCAGATGTTGGGTATTTAATGTATAGGCCAGAAACATGCATATTTCAACCCAGCCCATAAATCTTGTCCTGTGTACTTCTGCAACCACACATCTCCATGAAGTTCTAGCTTAGATGGAAAATAGAAGGTTTTGTTAACCAAGATACAAGAACACTTATTTTTAAGTTATATAAATGATTTGGGGGTTGGACTAGATGATCTCCAGAGGTACCTTCCAACCCTAACAATTAGGGTTGGAACTATAGACTTCTTGGAAGATACAGCAAGTGTTAGGCAATTACAAAATGGGCAGATTTTTGAGTGGCCACCCAAATACTACTGAAATTGTAATCATTAGATTTGGTGCTTAATTTTTAGTTTTGCCATTTTTGTAACAGTGTATATATATACATGAGAAGAAGTTGGCTTGAAATTTAGTGACATATTTTCCATAATTTCTTTTTTTCCAGATCAGAGACAGTCTACCCTTGATGTTCTCAGGAAACTCAAGACTCCACCTACTTTTTTTACTGCAACCAGACTTTCTGCCATGATGAGTAGAAGTGATGAAGTATATGCAAACTGCATGGTAGTAGACCGAGTAAGGTTATGTTTGATCTTTCGGCAATTTTTTCATCATATTCTGTTAAAGTAACTTTTTTGTGTGATAGTGGGATCTTCTGAATGTCAGCAGTGGTGTATGGCCAATTAGCAAAGTTCTAAAATAAAACCAGTAATACCTAACTCCTCTGTATTTTATAACCCATTTATGAGATTCCTTTTAATAGATTTAGTTCGTGAGTAACTAGGAATTACTCTCCCTAGTCTGTAGGAAGAACTCTAAGGCAGCTCTTACTGTCTTTTCTGTGTGTTTGTGAGCTAAATGGTTTTGCTTATTTCTAAGAAACATTAACACAATATAATTTGCTCACATGCACTCAGATTTTCTCAATTCTGTGTACATTCACAAAAGAGATAAGTCTGCTGATGCTGGCTAATATTAGAAGAAACTTAGGAAATAGGTGCTGGAAAACCAAAAGTGCATGATATGTAGGCTGATTTTTCCAAATTAAATTGCATGTTTGAGTTCTCTTCCATATGGCTCCCAGACTAATATATTATGCATATTTTTTTGCTTGACTCAAGGCTATTTTTTAATAAAAGCCATAAATATATGAATCAATATATTTAACAGAAGGCATAAATATGAGCGAGAAATCCAGTAGACTTGCAAATACAAATTCATTCCTACTTTAATTATGGAAAAATCAATGCAAGGTCTAGAATCTCTTACCATATAACTTGGCTTCAACTCATGTGCTCTAAAAATAATTGGTGAAAATAAAAGGCAAAACATATAACCGTAAATAAAATGGAAAACTAATCTAGTCTTTGTTCCTTGACAGTGTATTTTGTTACTGCCTCTTACCAATATTATTTTTTTCTCTGCAGGCTGGAGATTTAAAGACTAACTATGTGAAAAGTGAAACATGTCTTAATCCCACCAACTCAATCATGAAGGCTAAGAGCTCTTCATCTCCTTCTCTTGAGAAAAATGACCCATATATGTATATTCCAAATGAAGAAAACCAAAGGCCATTGAAAAATGTAGAAAATGCAGGTGTAAGACATACTGACCCGTGTAGAGCAGATTCATACCTTTCATTCAAGAGTCATGGATTTATTAAGGATAAGGACCAACTGTATGCTGACATGAAAAAAAAAAGGTTTGGAATTGACTTGATGATATGGCCAGAATAAGGATTATTTTTTATAACCTTTTACTTCAAAATATGTAGAATATGTAGTGATGTAGAATATGTAGTAGCGGAATATGTAGTGATAAATATTATTACTGAGATAAAATCACTAGTTTTAATCACTGATATTTAAATTGTCCTAATGATCTGTTTTTGTACAATAGTTATGAAGACATTTTTAACAAAAATCTCACCCGTGCTTCCCTCAGTTTTATTGTCTGTTAAGAATATAGACCAAAGTCTGTTGAACTCTCTGGAAATCTTTCCATTCTTTGCACTGGCCTGAACCAAGTTGTTCCTGAGTACGTGTATATTTTACCTCAAAAGACACAGTACAGAATACAGCTCTGTGTTTCTGATAGATCTGGCTGTTTTATGCTCTTCTGCGGGTATACAAGTTCTGTTGCCAGGAGAGACAGTTGTCTGAGGATGCTACTCCAGAAGGATTTGAGTTATGGTTGGAACTGGTTGGATTAGGGAATGCAGAGAGCTTTGAAGATGAAAGTATAAATTTTGTTGTTACCAATTAGTAAATTTCTGTGATGAAAGGCCTTTACTGTTTCTCTGTAAAGAAGGGATGTGAAATCAGTTCCTCCTGTAGAAGAGGAAATTTGAATCTGTCTCTCACCTTTCAAAAGTGTTTGGACCAGTTGGAGGTAGGGCATCAGATCTATGTAAAAATAGTAAGGAAGCAGTAGTATCTGTCTGTTATCAATTAAAGTGGGGAATAACATTTTCTCTACCTTAATATTGAGTTTCTTATGCAACTATGAAGTTCCTCTAGACAGAATCTTTTAGCATAGGTAATACAACAAATATCAGACTATGAGTTATTCTTTTCCAGACCTTTTATTTTTGCCAGCTTTTATTTTTTGCTATGTGGCAAGTTACTTAGCAGGGCTTTAAACCAGCTTTTTATGTCAGAAAAGTTCCCTGGGTAAGTTACCCCCAGTAAGACATGTAGCTTGACTGCTGACATAGAGGCATATTACTTTTCCAGTTTTAAAATGCGACAGTAACTTAATGCAGTTAGATAACTTGTTTTTGAGATGTCACGTGGGCTATTACAAGGAAACATTGCGAAAGATGGTCTCCAGAAATGTAATGAGGATGTAGTTTTGGGCAGTATTGGTATATTTGCCCTTCAACAAACTGTAGTGGTGTGTGAAGGAATTGTTGTGCTATTATTCCTGGAAGGAACTTTGGCTACTTAGAAATACCACACATAATTCAATGTTTTATGTTGTAAGGCTGGAATGTTGTTGCAAGCAGTCATCCATTCCTTCCGGTCACTCTGATGGAGACCGTGAACTTGCTCTTGCAGTTAATGGGACCCATCCTCCTGCTCGGGAGCCTTGCTAATCAAATAGTGTCTAGGTGTTTGAAGTACTGATTTAGCCAGAGATTGTTTAGCCTGTTTATAGTTCTGTATGTTTTTAAATTTGTAGCTTTTGAAGTGAATCTTATGAGCTGTCTCAGACCCTCCTTTATCTCTTTTGTTATTTCTCTTTCATCCTGGATCAAGTCATGGATGTGGAAAAGATATATCTTCGAATAGCCATATCATATCTTTCAAATACACACATATTCATATAATTATTGAACAAAATATTTGTATATTATTGCACAAAATATTCATAATACCCATGTCTTAGTACTGAAATCTGAGCTAGTTGTCTCAGTTCTCCTTGTTATTGATATAGATGGGAGAGTATATGTGTGGAATATAATACCTAATTCTAAGGGAGATGCTAAACAATGGTTTGAAAGTCATCCTTCACACGTGTCTGACTCTGGTGGGAGTTCGTGTAGTAGCAAGCGATGCAAATGTATGTACTGTGAATCCAGAAGTTTGCATCAGGTGAGTCCTGTATGGAGTGACTGAGAAACTTGATCAAGTGACTTCAAAGCTGAGAAGGGCCTCAGAGTGTGATTTAACCTGACATAATCATGGTGTTTTGGGTTGTCACTGAACAGAGTATACAGCAGTACTTTGATTGTTGCATTAAGGTTGAGATGTATTATTACTTGAATTAATGGGAAATAAAGACTTCATTGTCTGCTTCAGTTCAAGTCTTGATGACCTTGAAGTTGACGGCGGAAGTGGAGATGTTTCGGACAGATCCCATGTTTGCTACCCTCCCCTCAGCTCTTCAGAAGCCATGGCTAGTAGCAGAGATGGATTGGATTTATCCACCAGTCTGCAGCCTGAGGTATTTGATACTGTCTTGCTTTGCATTGTTTTCCTTTTAAGTAATTCACTGAAAACATCTGACAGAATCTGAAGGGGAAAAATGAGTTCCCAGTTATCAGTTCTAGCCCTTCTGGAGAGCAGCACATATGGGGCTGTGGAGCTGGAGCTCCCCATTTGTTGTGGGGAGGCTTGGCAGCAGCCATGGGAAAGGTCCATCAAAGATTTACTTCAGTTTTGAAAAAGCATCATTTATTTATCAGAAGCATTTCAAAGGAAATATCTCAAGTTCAGTGATTTGGCATTTTCTAACCAAAACCTGTTTAGCGAGCAAATGTTTAACCAGCTGTAGTTATGTGAAAGTGTAACAGCTTTGTAAAGTATAAAACCAGCCTGCTGCCTGTTTCAAAACAGTTGCTAAAGTCAGGGAAATTCAGGGGGGTTTGTGCATTGACGAGTGCAAATCTTTCCTCTTCGATGGTTTTCTAAATTTTCCTGGCTAATTTTCATTAGATAGTGGTGCCATTTCTGAGGTCTTCAGACACAAAGAGTGTTTTTTTGTTTGTAGGGTTTCTTTACGTTTTTATTAGGCAGACTTTTTCTACTGTTGAGGTTTATCTGACTTTCAGCAAATGGTTACATGAAAGGAGAAAAAAAGTCCAGCACAAACACTGAATTCTGCTAGGGCTACTTTTAAAAACAATGAGGTAAGCAGTTTAGTAGTAGGCTCTGTTGAAATACAAGTGATGTATCAAAAATCAGGAATGTTCCTTTCAAGATCAGAAGATCTTTTCACGCACAGTAAAAGAAGAGAAATAATAAAAGAGAAGGAGGCTAACTCCTTTCTTTGGAAACTCAGGCATTGACAATTACCAATGCAAGGTGTTAGTCTTCAGGAAATAACTGTGAGGTTTTAAAGTAGTAAGATCAATGGCTCCTTTGGTAAAAGAAGATAGCTTGGGCATTGGATATAACGGACACAATGCTGTTCGGATGGTGCTTGCCACCAACCTGTAGTAGAATGTGGGCTTTTTCTTGGCCTTTTAGTCTAACTTGCACCCACAGATTATTTCCCGTAATATACAAAGATTTATTGTGGTGGAAGTATGACAGATTTCAAGTCTTCAAAAATTGTACTTAAACCTTTAAAGAAACCAAGAAAATTTGTGTGGTCAGTCACCTTTCTTCCAGAAATTCTGTCACTGCCTTCTTTTGTTTATGTTAGTGATGCATTTCAAAATTGTACAAATTTTAATTTGCTGCGATTTCTTGTAGGAATGTGCAGTATCTGGGATTCGGTCGCGCTCCTATTCCTGCTCCTCTCCCAAAGGTGTATTAGGAAGACCTCATCTTCTTCGAGACTTTGCAGTTGGGGATTCAAATGAAGGTCAGTGCTCTGGCTTTGCACCTGCACAGCCTCAGCCGTTGCCTGCCTGCTTCAGGTGCAGCGCTGATGGCTTTACTGGGGCCTGTGCTGTACATGGACCTTGCCAATATCTAGGAAAGCAGAGTCCAATTGTCTTTTAGTACCTCTGCCGTTGTCCCTTGCCCTCCTCCCATCTACTGCCCCATCATGCTCTCCCCTGATGCAGCAGCTGATCCTCAGGAAGACACAAACTGGGAGACCATTAGTCAGAAAAAGTAATGCGGGCAAGGGCAGTAATCTTTTTGGAAGGTCCTTACCCCAGCCTCCTGCTAGGTGCCCAGCAAAGACATGAGGAAGCTCTGGATGGCACAGAAGAGGTGTCAAAGAGGGTGGATGGCCCAGCTTCCTGCAGATCCCAGGGAGTATCTGAAACATGGATGGGCTATTACAATCTCTACAGGAATAAACCCCACACTCTCCATTAAGTAGAGTCACAGATGTTTCTGCAAGAAGCTTGTAATTTTTTACAAACTGTTTCTAACATGTTTTGTTTCTGGACAGTAACTTCATATTTAGAAGACAAAACACTTTTCGCAATGATGGCATGGGTTATGTTTGAGAACCATAGAAAGGATGAGATACATATATCTGTTAGCTTTTTATATAGATCACATCACTTAAAGATCCTCCCTGCATTTCAAGAGGCTTGGCCTCTGTCACTGTCATACTTCCAGCTTGTCTCTCCCTTCAGTGTACCTTTAGCTTTCTGCTAGTCCTAAGCAGGAGGCAGGATGTATCAGTTACAGTGAGCCAGACACGATCAATGCACAGAAAAGTTGTGGGTGCCCCGTCATTTTAAGTATTAAAGGCCAGGCAGGATTTGGCTTCAAGCAACCTGATGTAGTGAAAGATGTCCCTGCCTGTGGCGTGGGGGTTTGGACTAGGTGATATTTGAAGGTCCCTTCCAACCCAAACCATTCTGTGCTACTATGACATTGAATATGGAAACACACAAAAGTTGTGGAAATTTTACGTTACCTTTGAAACCAGACAACAAATTCAAAAGCTATTGGGAAGGTGAGATGGAGAAAGCTGGTGGGCAGGCATACTTTGTTTGCAGACATCTTTTTTCCTTAAGAAACTGTGAAAAGCAGGTTTGTGATTGCTCAAATTAACTGTAAGATTCCATGTTCCCTTGTAAGGAGGAGCATGTACAGCAGTCTGCAGCATGCCTCTATGTTGTATTTTTCCACATCACTTAATGTATTTGCAACCATTTGTATCTAACAGATTAGATGTGAAGTCTGGCAAAACAAGGCAGAAGAGAAAGAGGAAAGTATGCCACAGGAGTAGAAATGGGCAGATCAGCAAAGCCCAGTTCACGTTCTTAAACCAGAATTCCTTTGACCTTGCAGCTAAGGAACTGTTGATCTCACTTCACCCAGACACCATTACCTGATCTGATCTGAGCTCAGGCCTATGTCCTCTTCATTCTCTCTCCCCTTCCTCTGGGTCAGTCAGTGCTGAACCTTTACCTGTCTTGTGGAGAAGGTGGAAACTCCTGCCCAAGCTTTAGAAGTAGTCTGTTCTGAAGCCTGCCCTGCAGGTGCGGTGTACTGCTGGGAGGAAGGGTGGTGGTTTGCTGAGGTTCCTGCTGGTGCATCCCTGCAACCAGCACCTCCTGCCTTGTCCCTTTCATCTGCAAGAACAGGAGCATCACACAATGTTTGGCAGCTGGCTGTGTGTGAGGCAGGGACAGCTGTGCTTGCTTTGAGCAGTTGCATCAGAGCGTGGGACTAACCCAGGAGTTTAGTCCAAAAAGCTGGGTCAGCTAGTTCATCCTGATCTCTATGGGCTATAGTGTGCTTGTGTCTGGCTCTGTGCAGGTGTGTGCACACCAAAAACCTGCCTGTGCCTCTCTGACCAGCTGCCAGCATTTAAAACATCTCTCTCAGCTGTTCAGAAGGGAGGTGCTACTGACCTCGTAAATTGAAACCTAAGACAAAGCAGATGAATACAGGATGGACAATAGGAAGATCTTTCTTACATGAAGTTTGAGAAAAAAAGTGGGAAATCACTCGCCCTTGCTGATGAAAGCTTTTCAGTATGCTTAGATTTAAAACAACTACCTGCTTTTATTTACAAAGGTATTACTAGGCTGTAACAGTAAAGGATTTGTCCCTGCTCTGTAGATGGTGTGCTCATGAACAGTGGTCGATCCCTTCTTCAGGCTCTTTCACTCTCTAAGTCAGTGTCTCTGCTCCACCCTTGTAGTAAGTACAATGCCAACCCCACAGCGCTGTTTTGCATGAGGCTGTTTGTGTCTCCCATGGGTACATGGCCTTCATTTCTTCCAAAAACATCCTGAGGCACTGATTGTGCCTGACAACTAACTGAACTGCCCTTTAGTCTTGCTGCTTCTTTGGTGTCTTCTGAACCATACCTGCAATAGCTTTGCAAAATATGACTGGAAGACAGAATGGCTTCTAATGTGGAAATGGTAAAGTGGTGTGTATTTTTTCTTCCAGAACAACCCCACTGAATTGCTTTTCTTTAATTTTGCTTTTTAGACAGTTTGTTGAAAAGTAACTGTTTTGAGTCCTCTCTACTGTTTGTAGGATGTAAACTTACTACATATCCTGTGCATTACACAGACTAGTAATAATCCTCTTCATGTAAAGGGATTTAATGTTTATTTTTTTTTTTAATACTGCAGATAAAGCTGCATAAGACAGGTAATTGCAAATGTTAAAAGAATGTCATTAAGGTATTTTACAACAAATTATGTGAAAAGCAAAATGAAGTGTGAATCATTCAAGTCTGGGTTATTAAGAAAAACAAATACTTTTTTGTTATTCTTAAAACCAGACATTTCTGCAGAAACTGGCTTTCACTGATACCCATCTCAGTTCTGGCAGATTCTGCCAACTAAACAAAGCTTACAAGGCAGTGGTCTTAGCCTAGGAAAAGCTGCTTCTAATGTGTATATATGTTTTTGCTTTCCTAATTTTCAATGACGTTGCAAGCCTTTAATAACAAGCTAATGGCCTGGTGGAGGTCGCACGTTTCAGATAAACGTGACGACCTCGCAGTCTGAGTGCCCTATACCTGTTCATGTCTTGCAGAGCGAGCATACAGTCTGCCGGATCGCTCCCGGGACAAAAGGTACGGGTGCCTGCCGCACCATACCGCGGTGAAGCCGCCGGGAGCGGGTACAAGTATGCCATCTAGGGAGCGGAGAAGGGAAGAGGCCGAGGCACCTCTCCCAGCGGGGTTTTAGCAGCTGGGTTTTAGCAGCTGTTTAGGGGCGCACTCTCTGTAAACCCATGCTTGAACTCAGCGCTCTCCTTGATGCACAGCCCGCGGTGGGCACCTGGGACCTGCGCGGCCGGGATGTGCTCCTACCTGCCTTTGGACCATTAAGGTCCAAAACACCTTAATGAAAGCAAGGGGTATTTGGTACCAGTTGTGAACTACACATGCTCGTAACACATTGCACATTCAGAGTGCTCCACGGGATAGTGGAGCAAGACGGGACAAGAGGTAACAGCCTCAAGCTGCGCCAGGGGAAGTTTATACTGGATATTGGGAAAAATTTCTTAACTGAAAGGTGCTCAGGCATTGGAACAGGCTGCCCAGGGTAGGGGTGGAGTCACAGTCCCTGGAAGTGTTCAGAAACCGTGTAGAAAGAGGCCCTTAATGACATGGTTTAATCCTGCTCTTGGCAGTCCTGGGATAATGCTTGGACTCGATGATCTGAAAGGGCTTTTCCAACCTAGTTGATTCTATAATTCTAGTGCTACTCCTTTATTTAAAGAGCGATTGCAGAGTTTTTTTAATAGCATCAGCTAAACCCTCAAAATAACAAATAATTAATAGTAAATGTTAAGTGGAATAATCACCATCCAGATTCTGCTTTGTTTTAAGGGACTGTTCCCACTGGAATGAGTTTGGTTTATTCTTTACTGGTCTTTGTTTTAGGATTCAGGAGGAGGAATGGAATAAATATATTGTACCCTCAAAAACTGAGTCTGAAAAATGTAAAGTGAGTCGAACTTTCAGCTTCCTGATGAACAGAATGACCAGCACACGGAATAAGTGCAAGGTAATTTAGGATTTAAATCCATGTTATTACATATAATTATGTCACTGTAATTAAATTAATTATATATGAGAATATAATTTTTATGTAAAGTTGTCTATTACAAAACCACATAAAAATAGTAGGAAGAAACTTTTATCTTTTTTTATTCTTTTTTATTTTAAAGCATACGCAGGATACCCTGAAATAGCCTTCATATTAAAAACGGCTTTCTTTTTAAACAATAACCTTGCTGAACATCATCAAGTATTTCCCTTGCCATTATTTTGATGTTATTAATAATCTCATCTAGCCATTTAGCCAAAGTTTAAATGCATTGAATTCTTTCAAAAATAATTCTGTTTTTTAAATAAAGAGGTATGGGCCTGTGCTTTCAATTGCTCTCAACAAATACCTGATTCTGTAACTTGTACATTGGCATGTAATCAGTTGAATTTGCCTTATTTGAAGTTAATGGGACATTTTGCATGAGTAAGCACTACTTAGAGTTAAATAATTGCAGACTTGAGGTCTTCACATTTGAAACAAACTTACTACCAAAGGTGAATTAGAACATTTGTGGTTTAGTTTTGAGACATCTGAAATTTAGATTAACAGCATCAGTCAGCAGCTTGAGAGATGGATCTGGCCTACGGGATCTTTTGAGCTGGGCTTTTGGCAATTTTGCAGTCTTTCTAGTACACCCTCCCATGCCCCAGGATATCCTAAGGTACATGAATTTTAAGGTGGTTGGCTGAGGCAGCATCTTCAAGAGTGTCAGAACTGGCTGTGAATATATGTTTGTCCAGTCCAGCAGCCGTACATTAGCCTGTGTCTGTGTGGTCTCCTAAAGGATAACTACCAAGGCTGCTCAGAGATTGTGTACTGACATCAACAGAAGTACTGTAAAAATAGGCAGAATTTAGTAAATTCCTTAAGGCCCTATTAAAAATAGGTTATTTCTAATGTCTTTTAAGACCTAAAGGCAAGTTGTCTAAATTTACATAACTGCAGCTTTAACTGTAGACGCATGAGTTTGCATGTATGCCTCAGGGAGATGTAGGCATTGGTATTTGTGTGTGTGTGCAGGGAGTCAGTAACACTTCTTAAATTTTATCATGTGACCCTTCCCTTATTGCAGCTTTATAAATGTATTTCTGCCAGTCTTCCATGATAATGCTAACTGGCTTAGCTGCCAGTGAAACCAATGCCCGTATCATTTTAGGACTTCAACAGTGTTGGATGTAATGATACAGTGTACTGTTACAAGACTTCTAGGACAGGGAATAAATATTTTAGAATGATTCAATTGCTTCTTTTCTAATGTCCTTTTTTTTTTCTTTCCCTGCCTTTGCTCTTGGGGATGAAGACAAAAAATAAAGATACCAAAGATAAAGAAAAATTGAACAAGCACAATTTTACAAACGGGACCTTCTCAGGAGTTATGCCATGTATGGCCTGTGAAAAGGCGCTTCTAGGAAGAGAGTCACTGCAGTGCTCTTGTAAGTAGTTATTTGGCTTTTGCATGTGAACTTACAGTGCTGAGTCCTGCCTTGAGATTCTGATGCAGTATTTTGTTTCAAAAAGAAACCTTACTTATATTTGGATGCACCTCTTTTATGTAATTGGATGCACCTCCTTTATGTAATGATCTGGGGTTAACAAGGGAGAGGGAGGAAGGACAGCGGTTGATGAATTCAGAAGAGACCACCACCATCTCCCAATGCATTAGGCAAAAACTTCTTCCTAGCAAGGGGCTGTAACGTGAAAGCATTCTCAGGGAACTGGACCTGAAGGAGGGAAAAAGGTGAAGCGTCAGAGTAGTATTTTCTGCAGGCTGGAGACTCTGTGCCAGGTTTTGAAATATGCCTTCTCTTTCAGATTGCAATGTGATTGTGCATAAGAACTGCAAGGAATGTGCTCCTGTGTGCACCAAGGTAACCTCCTACACCACGCTGTTCTTACTAGAGCACATCTGCTTTCCAAGGGGTCTGAAAACATCATTAAGAAAAAACAGAAAGTGCACACAGTCTGCTGAGACCCAGTGTCTATGCAAAAGTCTGTAAGGGTGTCAAAATATCTAATGTGGGCAAACAAAGCAAGCACTGTACATGAACAACACTTTTTAGAATAGGGTCAAAAAAGAGTTTAAAGTGATATTTCTGTTTTTGAAGAGTTGCAAACTCAAATTGTGGTGTGCCAGGAGGGATGCAAAAGGGCTTAAAAAGAAAGGCTCCTCAAAACCCTTGTGTAGTTAGGTTTTGCATGTGTGGTGGCTTACAGGGAGACCATGTTTCCGTACACACTCTTCAACATAAACAAGACTTAAACAAGCCTAAAATAAATCAGTTGAGTTTTTGCTGTTTTAGTTATAGCTGTCATGTCATGTATTTGCACAAATTTCTGGCCAACTTTAGGACATTAAGACGGCTGAAGGGGCAGTTCTCATTACTGTAGCAGATAGATTATTTGTCAAGAGGAGACAAGAACCCCCACTGCTCCTGACTTACCTCAACCAGAATGAGGTGCAGAAAACTTTCACTAATGAAATACACGCCTAAGCACAGCAGGCTTCTGCTATGGATTTTGCAAAAGTCCTGTTTGAAAGGGGGTTTGATTCTGCCTCTAATAAGCAGGATTCCTTGGATAGTGCCCTACCTATGCTTCAAGCTTATTTGAATATAAAGCCTTGAATGGCAACTCCTTTACTCGCAGCATTCGCAGGCAATATTTTTATAAGGAAAACAGGATGCAGGGGGTTGGAACTTGAGGATCTTAAGGTCCTTTCCAACCCTAACTGTTCTATGGTTCTATGATTCTATGCTGTAGCTCAGTGGCAAGCTTCTCTGTTTTGAATAAACAGATTCGGTTTTGTGTTGTATTAAAATGTTACAATTCTTCTTTGTCTATTGTATTGCTATCTACCATTGTTATCTACCATTAACTAGTAAACCTGCATTTATTACTTATTAGTAGAAATTAGGACTGTAATTTATGACCACTTTTCTGAAGCCTTTTTGTGTGATGGTACATGGAAGTGAGTTACTGACTTGACTACTCAGTGTTATCAGCTGTGATTTCATTGCAGTATCACAAACTTGTTTTTTTTTTTTCTTTTTTTTTTTCAGAAATCCCGAGAGAGGTACCATAATAAAAGCAAAACCTCTGCTGGTGTAACAAGTAAGTTAGGAGATGTAAACCTAGCACTTCTAAGTTAAGCTTTGTTAAAAACCTTGGGACGGACAACATGAACTTTCGTGCATCATTTTTGTGTCTCTATTTTCATTTCAATATCTGTAAGAAAGTGTGTGTGTCTCTAATACCAGTAGGATTTTAAAAAGAAGTTACTGTTGAATTAACTCATCTTCTAATAAAATGAGTGGGAGTTTTGCTATGTTTTGTTTTGGTGAGAATGAAAATCAAAAGTAGTTAGTTCTGTTTTGTCCTTGTGAGTATGTCATTCATTGTATGCCCAAATATTTGTGTCTCCTATGTTCAGGTTGCAGTGTTAGAGCATGTGTGATTTGATATTTTTTTCAGTAGTATCCATGCTGGACCTATTCCACTTTGCCTACAGGCTTATTTTTATATTCTGTGGGAGACTGTCATGGTCTTGTACCATGGCAAGCAGACATTCTTTATACCCAGTATGGGTCAATATGAACACCAGGTGGTGTTTCTCAGTATAAACGTGCTGTTGGTGACATACTCTACATTGTTTATCAAAGTGTGTTTGCTTTGCCTCACAGATTCCCTGCCTGGAGATACTTCACAAACGGTGCTCTTCCCAGTCCATTCTTCTTCCTCTGTGCCTATCGGACTGTCTGCTGGAAGGAGGGAAGCCTCACAACAATCCCAGTTCTTGTCCAAAAGTGTTCCCAGTGCCAGTTTTGAAAGGTAAAGGGCAACTGCTAGGGGACTATGCTAAGTAGTCCCCTATGCTAAATAGTACCCCCTATGCTAAATACATCAAATTTCTAGGAAAACTGATACTATTCAATAAACATGGGGTTTTTGGTTTGGTTTTTTTTTTTTTTTCCTGCTGTAGAAAATCGATGCCATTTTCTGAGCAAGACTCTGAGACTAGCACATGGAAGTCCAAGTCACGGTCTGAAGAGATGTTACAAGCATTAGGGACTGTTTCTTCAATGGATCCTTTTGAGGGTGAGAAGTATTGCACAGATGTTGCATTTTATAGCCTGTATTAGAAAGTGCAGAATAGAAAAACTTTTTATTAGATACAGGAAGTAACTTCATCTGCTGAAAGAACACCATTTTTTACAATTACAATTGTGTCCCTCATTAAAATGTTACAATCAGGCACATTAGTCCTAAAATACAAATTTTCCTTTCTTCCTTGTAACTAAATCTTTAATAACTTTTAGACTATTTTTGTGTGGTGTTAACATTTTAAAATAACAGGGATAAACACATTTGGCATCCTTGCAGAACCAGAAGACCGCCATATTTCTGCACTATCAGTTAGTCTCCATTGATGGTATACATTGCAAAACATAAACCTACATCACTTGTATTTCCCCAGTGGCCCCAAAATCTTACCTCCCACTGGTAACCTGCCCTCCTAAAATGGCTGCATATCCTTGTGAAGTGAGTAGATATAGTTTTTTTCTGTAGCTAGGTGTGAGACTGGATTCCAGAGCCAAAGGGCATTCAGTCACAAAGAATAGTGCAGGTACCTCTCACTGGACATCTCTTTCCAAAAATGTTGGATTTTATTTTTAAATTTCAAAAAATTTCTTTAAGAGAAGGAGTATAAAAGGTATTTAATATGGTAAAAGAACAGTGTTTTTTTTTTCTCCTGCTCCCCCTGTCACTTTTGCATTTCAACACTTTGATGGTGATATTGACATCTGGCAAGCTTCCCTGTTGTAAAGCTGCTGCTAATGTTAGAAGAAGCCTTGTCTAAAGTTCATGCCTGTGATGTGTTGCCCTTACTGTATGAGTACATCGGTGTGTTAATGAGATTATATGTTTTGTCACAGATGATGTGGATTTGTCACAGTGGACTGATCTGCACGCAGATGCACAAGAGTTTGAGGCAGAGTCCTGGAGTCTTGTTGTGGAGCCAATGTTCTGTAGAAAGCAAGAAAAGGATGTCATCAAGAGGCAGGATGTCATTTTTGGTCAGTATTTCAAAGCTTCATGTAGGTTTAAAAGCAATTTGACTTAGAAACTAGAGAGGGAACCTGCACGTTTTATGCTCAGAAGAATGAATGCTTCAACTCAGAATAATCAGAAGGTTCAAAGAACATTTTGGTCACGAGTTACAATGTGTCCTAGAGCTAAGGAAATTGAGAGTACTGACTACTAGTGACACGTCTACCCTGTTCACAGAACGGTTGAGGTTGGAAATGACCTCATCTGATTCCCAGCTCAAGCAGTTGTAACCCCAGCTTGTTCAGTGGGGACAGTTGAGAAAACTGTGCCAAAGCCAGATAAACTAAGTCTTCCTACGTACATAACCTATTAGATTTGAGGCTCACACAGAAAAAAATACAACTGTCTATTTGAATGTTGCTAAAAGTCTGTCTTAGGTGTGCAAAATGTTCAGGTGGTTACAATACTATGCTGTTTTCTCTTATACTGCAGAGCTGATGCAAACTGAAATGCATCACATCCATACCCTATTCATCATGTCTGAAATATTCAGGAAAGGGATGAAGAAAGAACTGCAGCTGGATCACAGCACAGTGAACAGAATATTCCCCTGCTTAGATGAGCTACTGGAGATGCACAGGCAATTCTTTTGCAGAATGAAGGAGAGACGGCAGGAATCATATGAGGCAGGGAGTGAACATAATTTTGTCATCAGCAGAATTGGAGACATCCTTGTGCAGCAGGTAGAAGCATCAGCTCTGTTAATCCTTTATGTGCTTAAGTTTCCCAAATTGAACAATTTATTTGCTTTAAAACTTTTATGGGCAAGAAGAGGGTTATGGTTACCTTATAAAATTCAAAGGCTGTTCCCTCCAGATTGTTACAGGCTATTGAAATAGCAGTGAGAGAAGACTGTTAATAAGAGGTAAATGTGATGAACTTGGTATGAACTTCTACCTATGTGGTACAAGTGACAAGGAAAGTGATGAACTTGGTCCTGTTCACAGTAGAAGGCTGCTGCAGTCCTATCGTGGACTGCAAAAATTAAAGCAGTAGAATTATTTTTCTAACAGCTGAGCAAAAGTATGAAAAATTGACTAGAGAAGAAACTACTCTTTCATTTCCTTTAGTGATCTGGCACAGTGCGTCCTGAGTTGCTGCTCACTGGAGAAGGGGTGGTCACAGTGTGTCTATAGATTTGCATAGGTGGCTGAAGAACAGCTGACTGCTTGCTGGTCACACTTCTAGCACTTCACACATTCCTTGCAGTCAGGAGAGTGTGGCTTTTCACCTCAGTCAGTTTTCACTCTGCTGAAATAAAGCATCTGAACCATTATCTTGTCTAGAAGTTGCGTGGAGATCAGATAAATGCAAATAAGCCTAAAGGGATTGTGTTTGCAAAGAGGTGAAGGAAATGCTGTTGCAGTAACTGTTCTAGCTGTTACTGGTAAGACTTGTAGGGGAAGTTGCTTGTAGCTCTACCCAGCCTATGTTCTTCCTCTTGCTCTTAAAACCAGTTTATTCTTTAGTGGTGGGCCCTTTTAGTGAAATTCAGAGAACTTGATGAACAAGTAGCATAAAAGTTCTGTATCTGTACAAAATACACAAACTGAAGGCACACACTTTCCTATTAGGTGCACTAATGAGCATAATTCACTTACTAATTTCTTCAGTTTTCGGAGGAAAATGCAACTAAAATGAAGAAAATATATGGAGAATTTTGCAGCCATCAGAAAGAAGCTGTTAATCTCTTCAAAGAGTTGCAACAAAACAAGAAGTTCCAGAATTTTATTAAAGTAAGTTTATGTGGAAACAGATCACTATTGACAAAATGCTCAGGAAAAAGACATGTAGCTTTTATTTAGATTTAGGATTGAAATAATATTCAGTAATTCACTTTTAATGGCCAAAAAAAGTAGCAAAAATTTTTCCTCCTTATAACCAGTGAGCCAATAAATTACATTTTTCTTTCAAATTTTAGAAAGCTTTGGCATCCAGTGTGCATTACACACATGTTCCTGTTATGGTATACCTCGTACCTCAGGGCAGCAACTGTTCCTTGGGGATGGTTCAGATAACCAAGCATTTTGCTTTAGTTTATTCTAGTGCATTTAGATCATATTTCATATTAGTCAATTGGTGATTTAATACGCTTTTGCTACTTAAGGTTTGTATTTGTATCTGTATCTGCAGCTGAGAAATAGTAACCTGTTGGCACGACGCCGAGGAATCCCTGAGTGCATTTTGCTTGTCACCCAGCGAATCACCAAATACCCTGTTCTGGTTGAAAGGATATTGCAATACTCAAAAGGTGAATAAAAGCTAAAGTCTGGAATCCTAGCACATTTCTAACTTAAGGAATATACACTGCTGCAATATAATAAAAGGTGAAATTCACTGCTCTGTAGAGAACAAGGGCAAGGTAAATATCTCCTGTTCAGGCAAATGTCACCTAAACCCGGTGTCTGGTGTATGTAGTCTTTGTCAAGGCTGGGCTGTGAAGATTTTCAGCATTCCAGCTGAGTAAGCCATAGAAGTCTAGAAGAGAGTACTTGTTTTAGGAGAAGACCTTGACTAGAGGATGTGAACTAATTCAGGCATACATCTGCATCTTCTTGGAAATAATTCTGGTGGAGTCTCTTGTAAGTAGGGCTAAGTAAATGTTTTGTAAATGACTCGCCAGTTTTTCAAACAAAGGTTGAAAGACCTCTGAAATTTTGTAGAGCATTTTAGAAATACTAATAATTTACAGATATTGCCCCCCTAAATGGGCAGTAAAAAGCATTGGAGAAAGTTGTATAACCAAATGCAAACCCTTTATGATTCCAATATTGTTTCAAGGGTTTAATATATTATATGATTTACTCTAGTAAAATTTTTTAAATGCTAACAGCTCATAAATACATTAGAAACTATTGAACATGCTGGTTTGACTTATGAGTACATCTGAGGTACCTGTCATCTTTTAATAAGCAAGTCAAACAAAGGTAGATGCCTCTAATATTTCTAGTCAGTTGATTGCCAGGTTCAACATAAAATGGCATATTTATCAATTTAAACTTTGCATCATGCTGATCGCTCACAGAAATCAAGGAATGATATCTACCTTGATTATCCTGACCACTAACGTGTTTATTTTTTGTTTCATACAGAAGGGACAGAAGAACAGAAAGACCTATGCAAAGCCATTAGTCTAATCAAGGATGTGATTGCAGAAGTAGATTTGAAAGTAAATGAGTATGAGAAAAAGCAAAAACTGTTGGAAATTCTCAGTAGAACTGAAAACAAAACATACACCAAGCTTAAAAATGGCCATGTTTTTAGGAAGCAAGACTTGATGAGGAAAGAGAGGATACTTCTTCATGAAGGTTTAGTGTACTGGAAGACAGCAACTGGTCGTTTCAAAGGTATTCCAGTAAACCCCTTTAACTCTTTGTTCACAAATAATGTATGAAGATTGATTTAAGAATGAAAATACTTTATTATGACATACTGCAAACACAAATTTCTGAAGTATTGATAACATGCAATTAATTGGTAGAAGAGTAGTTGCATAAGCTGCCTTGGTTTCTGGGTAATTCACTCTATATGGGTAACAGGACAAGTTCACATACAAAGCCATCAGCTGCGTTTCTTCTTTCTGTCCCCTGCTTTTAGTTCATTGGTTTGCATTTTCATCCTGTAAAATTGAGTTTTGACTTCTACAGTAGTACTGTTCACAGTACTGGCTGTTGAAAACAAACATGAAAAATCACGTGCTGTCACCTCCCTCGACCTGCTGTCCACTGTGCTTTTGATGCAGCCCGGCACATGGCTGGCTTTCTGGGCTGCAAGTGCACACTGCAGGCGGGTCATGTTGAGCTTCTCATCAACCAACACCCCAAGTCCTTCTTCTCAGGGCTGCTTTCAGTCCAGCCCCTGCCCATATGCCGATATAATTGTATAATTGTACTACATATGCTGTGTATATAGTACTAATTTTATTATAATTGTAATAACTTTAAATGATAAACAGTTATTTTCCTTTTCAATTAAAAAAACATTCTTTTCCTTTTCTCATTTTAAGACACCTTAGCTCTGCTTCTAACTGATGCACTACTGTTCTTACAAGAAAAAGATCAAAAATACATCTTTGCAGCTGTTGTAAGTATATTACCAGATGTTTGAATATACATGTTGCACATTTATTCATATATTTCTCAAAAGTTAAGTCCTTTGATAGGTTATTCCCAACTTTTTTTCTTTTTTCCCACTCATAGGTTAAAGCCTGCTAATATTTTCAGAACAGTAATATATCAATATATGGAAAATTGAGTTTATTTTCAAAATTAAATCGTTTTTGAGGAAGAAGGATGCAAATTACAGAATGGTATTTTTAGTGTCATGTCTCATTTGATTATGAAGGCTTGAAGTAAAGCAGACTCTTTCAAGTATCTAAAACAAATTTTAACTTCTGGTTCTGTAAAACAAGCCAGAAGAATAATTTTAACTGCAAATGTAGTAGTAAACACACATAAAATGTAGGAAAGGTCATGCAGAGAAGTTCCCAGATTATAAAAATGTTACATAGATACTTTGCCTCGGTATCGCTTAGCCTCTGGGATTTACTTTTTATCACATTCCCAGTGCTTTACTTGTTCATAAATGTTATATATTAAAAAATAGTTATAAAGATGCCTGAATACTCAAAGTTTGTGGCTTCTTATACCTGGTGAAGACGTGTAATCTGACTATACCATGATTAGAATTAGTCCAATTAATAGAAAAATTGTGCTGTTTTAAGTGTGATGTTTCCTAAGAAAGTAATTTATTCTTTGCTGTGACTGTTTCCCCCAGGACCAGAAGCCTTCTGTTATCTCCCTTCAGAAACTTATAGTAAGAGAAGTAGCCAATGAAGAAAGGGGGATGTTTCTGATCAGTGCTTCATCTGCAGGGCCTGAGATGTATGAGGTTCATACCAATTCCAAAGAAGAACGTAACAACTGGATGAGGCATATTCAAGATGCAGTAGAAAGGTAGAGCAAAAGGCTTCTGGTTTTCACCCTCGCAGTCCAAAACAGATGAGAGATTGGTTGGATATTTGTGGCAGCATTCTCTCTGTTCTGCATTGCACTGGATCCATCCTTTGAGGCTGGGATTTCCACTGAGCTCAGGATTCACAGACCCCAAAACCTCACTGTCACTTCTGCCAAATTTCCCATGTTACTTCTGGTTTTCCACTGAATCAGCAGACCTTTCCCACTCCCCATTAGATGTCCTTACCAGCCTTTTGTAAGCTTTCCTCACCTTTCCCTTTGGCGCTGGATGCTTCCCAGAGTCCTGCAGGTGTCCATACAACCATTTTTGGGAAATCCTCCATCATGCCTATTATCTTGATACCAGTTCCTTAAGAATGGCAGGGAAAGCATTGCCCCCATGGGGCCCAAGCTTATGCTTAGCACAGCAAACCTGCATGAAGGACAGCCACCTATTTGGTGCATGATGCAGCCTTACCAGAATTAAAAGGAATCCTTCAGTCTGGTTTATGTCAGTTGCTGATTTTTAAAGAAGCAGACAGATGGCATGCTTCTGGTTTGTAACAGAAGTTTGTGCTGATGTTGTGTTCTGTTTATTATGAACAAAACACTGTACTGAAGACGAATATGTGATGTGCAGATTTTGGGTTATCCACCTTTGTTTTTTTCTTTCATGTTTGAAGTTGTCCAGAGGAAGAAGAAGAAGGAAAAATGATTGAATCTGATGAGGACAGACGTATTGCTGAGGCCAAAGCATGCAGAATTCAGAAATGTCAAGGTGTGATACCTTTCCTGCCACTCTGATAGCTCTTGCATCCTGACAGTTCAGGATGAATGAATCATGCTCCCATACTGACTGTTGTGATCAGAGTGGCTTGAAAGGCAGAGCCACAATGGAAGAAGCTGGGGTGGTCTGATGGTATAATGTGAGTTTATTGAAAGAGAATCACTTTTTTTCCCCAAACACTTCATATTTTTGCCACATTACTATGAGTATGAAAAAGAAAAATGGATGCTTTAGGAATAAACAGTGTATTTCCCAGATTAGTATCAGGGTCAGGTAGTTTCATGTTCATGGAAATATTCAGTTCTTCAGTGATTGTGTGGCTTTGTGCTTGTTTATGGCATTTCATCCTTTGCTGGTATTGTTTTCATCTGATAATGTAGCTAATAGGGATAAATTCTGCTTCTTTGGTTCCCCTACATGTGAATTCCACATCTTTATCCTGCTGTTTGAGAGAGAAATAACAGCCATATTCTACCTGTAGAGAGTCACAGGAAAGTGCATCCTCTGCTGAGAAGTGTTCTTTAATGTTGAAGTACTGAATCAGTGCATCTTGTAGCTGCCTGAGCGAAGAGCTTTTCCAGCATCGATCATTATGAGTACATAGGAGGTAGTTAGGCCCCAGAGTGCAGCCAAGACCACTTCATTGGGGTACAGCGTTGGCCTAGCTCTCTGCCAGGGTCTTTGCCAGCTTTCATAGGAACAGACTAGGGAATTAATTTTGGCTCCTGGCCACTTAAAAAGGGCCTAGCTTGAGTCAGCAGTGTCTGTGTTGTACCATAAGGATTAGAAGAGTGAATTTGGAACATGCTTTGCCTGCATGATAAAAAATATTAATACGGTGTTCAATTTTGATTGACAGAATCACTGAGTAACCAGGACCAGCAGATCTGTAGCTGTTTGGAAAATAAGTTTCATATCCGTGCAGAACTGGTAAATATGAGTGGGTTTGAGGATGTTCATGTGGAACCTTACCTCCTTATCAAACCTGATTCTGGAGAAACTCCACAGGCTTCTGCATTGCTGGCAGCAGCACTCAAAGAAGGTGAGCTTACATGGGGAGAGAAAGCTGGTGGCTCTTCACATGGGGAGATAATTCAAGGTACCAAAGTACAACCATATTGGCTTGTGCTGCTATTCTGTCAAGTCTGAAGAACTGGCAGTGTCAAAACTTGGCAAAGGGCATTGAAGAGATGTATATTGGTCGGATGCATGAAATGGTACTTGCCAGGTTGTAAGATAAGAGGTATGTTTACTGCATAAACACATATATAAGTAGTTACGGACAGGTTGCACCTGATGATTGTTTCCTTAGCTGTCCTTGCAATACAGCCCTGTAATGCAGATCACGGTATGATATTCTGGTTCTTCACCTTCACCTACTTCAGTGGATTTGATGATAGATCAGAATCATGCAGGGCATATACACACCAAATTGCAGATGATGTGTCCCTGCCCATGGCAGGGGGTTGGAAATACATGATCTCTTTAAGGTCCCTGATCATCCTGAAATCATTGTATGATGCTATGATCTGGGCAGATCTGCAGAGAAACACTTGCCAGAATTGCTGTAAGAGCCATGTTTTTTCTACATACTAACAGATGATAGCCTTATGCTACCTACAGGGCTGTCCTCTAAAGAAAGGAAGGGAATGGTATTTGTGGGTACCTTACCTAATTGGAAGTTCAGCTAAGCCCAGGTGAAAATAGTCCTGGTAAACTAAGCTGTATCCAGCATGGGACCTATGCTTTTGAGAAGGATTGTCAGATTTCAGCAGCTGTCATGTAAATTGAGATCTGTGGGCTAATGACATTTCAACCAATAAAGCAGTGAATTTGTTCATCATTCTTAAGTTAGAGCGCATTTTGTTGATAAAATTGATAAAACTTGGCAATAGTATGTTAGCTAAAATCGCAGCCTATACTTACACACCTGATCTGCCCACTTTTAATTTTCACTGTCTGTCATGCTAATGTTGGTGATGTCTTCGACTGATTACGATATAGTCAATTTGCAGGCATCATTTTCCAGAAAAGAAATTGTAAGCGCCTGAGGTAATAGCAGACTCTGTAGGAATACAGCATTGCTCACAGTTAGAGAGTGCTTAAGCCAATTGGATATAGACAAATCCATGAGGTGAGACAGGATAAATGCTCAGGGACCTAGCCAATGTCATTGTGAGGCTGCTTTCTATAACCTTTGAAAGGTCACAGTGATGAGGTTTGTGATGACTTGAAGAAGGCAAGCATTACACCCCTCTTCAAAAGGGAATATATAGGGAATAACAAAATAGTCAGCCTCACAGCTATCTCTGAGACAGTAATAGAGCAAATCATCCTGGAAGCCATTTCAAAGACCATTAAGGAAGTAACTGGGAACAGCCAGCATGGATTCATCAAGGGCAAATTGTGTCTGGGAACCTGACTGGTCTTATTAAGAGAGATCAGTGTGTGTTGTTTACCTTGACATTTGCAAGGTTAACAACATGCAACTTCACCAGTGTGTGCGCTGGCTGTGGTATCTTTACAGCTGAATTGGTGGGATGTGGACTGCATAACTGGGTGGAAAATAAGGCTGGACTGCTGGGCTTGTAGGATTGTGATCAGTGATAGGATGTCCAGCTGGCAACATGTTATTAGGGAATTCCCTAATAACTCCTAAGAACTCCTAATAACTTCCCTAATAATCTCCAAGAATAGCCTGGAGAAGAGAAGGCTGCGTGGAGACCTCACAGCAGCCTTCCAGTATCTGAAGGGGGCCTCTTCTGGGGTGGGGGGAGGGACTCTTCATTAGGGACTGTAGTGACAGGACAAGGGGTAACGGGTTGAAACTAAAACAGGGGAAGTTTAGATTGGATATAAGGAAGAAGTTCTTTACTGTAAGGGTGGTGAGGCACTGGAATGGGTTGCCCAGGGAAGCTGTGAATGCTCCATCCCTGGCAGTGTGCAAGGCCAGGTTGGACAGAGCCCTGGGTGACATGGTTTAGTGTGAGATGTCCCTGCCCATGGCAGGGAGGTCGGAACTAGGTGATCTTAAAGTCTTTTCAATCCTACCTGTTCTATGATTCTAAGATTCCCATTTGGGAATTTGAGATCAATACTTTTCAATATATCTATTAATGAAGTTAATCAAGGGATTGAATACACTCTTGGCAAATGCATGCCTGTCACCAAATGAAGTGAGCAGTGTGCTAGAGAGACCTCTACAGATGGGGAAAGTGAGCTAAGAGAAACCCCTAGAAGTTTGACAATGAAAGTGCAAATTCCTGCCTCTGGGGTGGAACAACCTCATGTGTTGGTACAGGCTTGACATTGACAAGATAGAAAATAGCTTTGCAGAAGTGGACCTGGGAGTCCTACTTGATGGCAGATTGACTGAGGCAGCAATGTGAGCTTATGGCAAAGAAGGCCAACTGCTCCCCAGGCACTAGGAGAAGAGTTGTCAGCAGGTGGTGAGGGATGTGATACTTCCTTTATTCACTCCTGGTGAGTCCTGTCTGGAGTGCCATGACTGGTGCTGAGCACCTATAGAAGAGAAGCATTGACAAACTGGAGAAAATCCAGTGAAGAGCGCTGAGATGACTGGGAGACTGGAGAACATGACCTCTGTGGAGAGGCTGAGATAGTTGGTCTGTTCAGTGTTAAGAGAAGAAGGCTTGGTGGGCTCTCACTGCTGTCCTCAGCTGCCTAATAGGAGGATACAGAGAAGTCAGATTTTTTTGTGGAGGTACATGGTGATAGGATGAGAGGCAAGAGGCACAAGTTAGAACACATGCAATTCCAGTAAATGAAAAATTGTATGCCATGAGGGTGGTCAAAACCCTGAAAAGGTTGCTCAGTGAGGCTGTGAAGTTTCCATGATTGGAGATGTTAAAAGCTTGTCTGTGCAAGGCTCTGAGCAACCCAATTTAGTTCAACAGCTTTGAGTAGGGCATTGGACTACATTACCTCTGAAAGTCCCTTCCAAGCTAAATTGTGGTCTGGTGTCATTGGTTTATACATTAAGGAGCCATTTAATGGGTGTTTGTGATCCTGTGTATTTTCCTCTCTAGTTGAAAGTCTGCATGTTGCTGTAACACTACAAGGGGGTGAAACAGACAGATCACCAGAAGAAAGTATTGAGGAAAGTGTGAAGCACAGACTTACTGCTGATGAAATCTTGGAATCTGTTCCTAGTGGTGAGTAAAATTTGAAGCTTTTACATATTTAGAGTGCTAAAATAATGGATACTGGATTGGGGTTTTTTGGAAAGCTTTCTCAGTCTGTGGCAGAATGAATAGAAAATAATGTAATAAAAGTTGTCTTTGGGCAAAGACAACTAAATTGTCATGTAACTTCGTTTAAGTAAACAAATGGTTTGCATCCACTGCACATGCCTGCATTCAACAATATTGAGAGAGATTTGCAAATCTCCATATACTTTCTTATTACTTATTTCTTACTACTCAACTCCAAAGCAAATCTATATTGCAGTATAGGCCTTTTCCCAAGTCAGCTCATTTTTTGCCAGAAGGCCTGAAAATCGGTACTGATATTCCAGTAATTTCAGTTGTAAAAGCTAGCATGATTTTTTTGTAACTAGAATGCAAATAAAGTTCTGTAAAAAGTATTGCTGCAGAGCATTTTTCATGGTACAGCTGTATTTATCTCTAAACTTTCGTAAGTGAAACATTACTAGTTTTTAAGGTAGGAAAATTGAATTGTCCCACCTGTGCCATCTTGGCTTCCAAATTTATATTTCCCCAGCTTAGAAACCATTATATATCTCCAAATTATGTAAATCTCTATTTTCAGCATCCTGCAAGTAGCTGTAAAAAAGATTTGCCCTTTGTCTCTCTAGTTAGAATATGCTTTGATACCTTTCTCTTGCATTTTATTGGGGCTTTATTTGTCAGTTGCAGAGTCATCTGAAGTTGATCTCAGTGCTGAGAAGGAAAAGGCAGGTGCCAATCTAGAGGATAAGGTATTGTAACTGATTTTTCTTCCTGTGTTGCACATAGCACTCTGGGCACTGAGAGTGTAAATGCTGTCCAAATTTTTCCAGGGTATCTAAAGACTGTTCCAAAACACAAAGCATGGAATATGCACATTTCACCCAAATTCAGATAATTCAATTTAGTACAGGTCACTTCAATTAATAATGATTTCTTAAAAAAGCAATCATAAACAGTCAAAATGCAGAACAATTTTCTTACCAGGCTAACAGATCGGTGGTTGTACTAACAACCACAGTGTTTCCATGCCACTTTTATGGCCCACTTAATTCTCTGCTGCCGTCATTCAATACATACATCTCTATGGATCTTAACAGTAGTATTCCCTTTACTCCCTCCTCCTATTCACAAGATTATGAAAGTCTCCTGCAATGACAGAGACCTCAGCTAACGCAGGCAAGGCTTTGTCCTGAGAATAAGGATTGTTTTACACCACCTTGCGTCAGAATTTTGAATTAAATATCAGTGGAGATAGAGAAGAGAAGAGAAGAGAGGAGAGAGAAGAGAGAAGAAGAAAGAAAGAAAGAAGAGAAGAGAAGAGAAAGAAGAGAAGAGAAGAGAAGAGAAGAGAAGAGAAGAGAAGAGAAGAGAAGAGAAGAGAAGAGAAGAGAAGAGAAGAGAAGAGAAGAGAAGAGAAGAGAAGAGAAGAGAAAGTGCCCTTTTTTTTAAAGTCCTGTAGCTCATAAGCAAATCTGGGGAAAAAGGAGGATCAAAAGTCAGTTCTGGACAAAATGAGGAATGGCAAATTCCATGTAGCAGCAGAGGTTGGAGTAAGAGTAGAATGAATTACTGTGTGTAAATAAAGTGAACTGTAATTGTGGAGTCCTTAGCTGGAGAAGCAGGACCACAAAAGGAATAAAGTGGAGAGACAAGAAGAGAACTACATGACTTGAAATGGAAAACAAAGTTTGCTAGAAAAGGGGATACTGAGCATTAGCATACAGTCTTTGCATCAGATCTGAAAGAGTGCTTGACTCCCTGAAGCCTTATTTGGTTTTTTTTCCTAGCTATTTCTGGAAGACTCTTGCTAATACAGTAATTTCCCTATAACCTTGATTGATGTTCGGCTCTAGGTCACCTTACTTACCAGACTGCTGTGTTAGAAGGGAGTAGGAAGAGGAGTGTGTGTGGGAAAACTGGGATAAAAGCAAAAGTCCAAGCGAGGGAGCACAGAAGCTAGGTGAGGGGAAATAAAATAACCTAGTAGCGGATACAGGAGCTCAGACTTAGCCCATTAAACATTCCATGTGACAATATTGCCAAGGTTGCAAGTTGCAGCAAGGGAAATTCTGACCATATATAAGGGGGGAAAAAGGAAATATGACCATGAGGGTGATGAGGCAGGAACAGGTTGTCCAGAGAGGTTCTGGGCCTCATCCTTGGAGGTTTCTCAGATTTGCCTAGAAAAGGCCCTGAGCAACCTCATTTAACTTGGAAGCTTTGAGCTGCATCTGGACTAGAGGGACTTGTACCAAACTGTTCTACACTAAGTTAATATAAATATATAAATTCTAGTCTGCCCTGTTACTTGGGCAAGGCTCATGTTCGTATCTTACCGTGTTAGAATCAGGCTTACCAGGAGGTGGCAGAACGAGCAAACAAAACACGCAAGGTAAGGGCTTTCAAAGGCGGAGGGCGTTCTGCTGCCTGCCTTCCGTCGCCGGGTGTGCAGTCCTGGGGTTGTGGGGCGGCAGCGCCGGGCTTGGGCCAGCTACCCTGTGAAACCCAGAGCAGGGCAGCCGGAGCGGAACCCTCCAGCTCGGGGGTCAGGAGCTTACAGAGAGCTTTGTTTAGCACATTGGGTCCCAAATAGGCAGCAGTGAGAGGTGGTACTCATTCCCCTGCTCTTGCCTTGTAATCGCATCTCTGAGGGATCGTCTGAGGCACTGTGCATGCAGTCTGCCCTGGGATCTGACCGTCCTCATCTCCCGTGCCGCTCATCTCTTTGAACCGCAGTGCTAGGGAGGGGGCGCTGACCCACAGCACAGGTTAAACAGCTGAATATGTTGGTTTGGACCCAGCTGGGGCTTGTGCTGAAGCTATATCAGTGCAGCGGCAGCTACTCTGGCTGGTGTGACTAAACCTGCTTTGGGCTCATTGCACTCACTGGGCTCATGCCAAAGCCAGTTAAGCCTTCAATCCCCATGTACACCTTGTGTGTTAAATTTAAAAAGGGCTTCAAAAACTGAAAGAAAACTCACTCTTGTTCAGCATGTGGACTGCTTTGTGGAGTTCTTCACCCTGCCAACATCTCTTTTCCCTCTCTCTCCCTCTTGGCCCTGCTCTTCTTCCTTGCCCACTGATCATCTTGGCCACCCAGCAAAGGAGGTGGAGCTGTCTTGTGTCAGTCCTTGTGCTCTACAGAGGTACCCATGCAAAGTCCTCTGCTGCTCACAGCAGAGCTGAGCAGTTGTGTGTCTTAGGGGTGCAGTGAGGAGAGGGTGAAGATGCAGAGAGGGAATGAAGGGAAATACTGAAGGGAGATAATGAAAGAGAGCAAGACAGCAGAGAACGGGAGGAAATGCTGCAGCTGGTGCTCCCTTTCCCCCTAGCTTGTCTGCATTGAGCTGTGTTTTGGGGCCTGGTCTTTTTCATCTTCATTTTCAGTTATCACAGCTAAATGGAGCAGCTGCTGTGCTCTCTGTGGTGAAAAATGAGACTCAGTAGAGAATTTAGGAGAATCAGATTGAGAGTGCAGATATTCCCCAAACCCTCCTCTGCTCCACTGAAAAAAAGAGTGAAAAATCATACAGGAAGTCTTTCTGTATGGCCTCAGAAGGTATTGTGTTTTATTTCTCCAGTGTTTCACTGTATCTTTTCAGAGGAGCTGTTTTTAATGCTGCAGGGATTATGGGTGGCTTCACCCCATAAACTTAGAAAGCTTCTTTGGAAAGGGGTGCAAGGTGGAAAGAGTGAAATGTGTGAGCCTTGCTGCAGTGGACAACAGTAACCACGCTGGTGTGTTTTGCAGAGTATAGCAGACACACAGCCTTTGCTCAGCACCTCACAGCACATCTGAGGCATTCACCATAGTCCCCTAATGTGACTTATGCTAGCTTCTTGCTACATTAATATCTCTGTTTTTGAACAGTCTTGTTCTGTTTCATCTTACTGTAAGTAATCTAAACCCACTGTGCTGTATATGCAGAAGTCTGGTTACTGTATTTCAAAACTGTCAGGTAAACAATGAATGAATGGAAATGTCTTTTCTGTGTAGCATAAGTCACAAGAGGATTAAAATTGTGGATGAAATATTTTTGTTTTTACAGTTGTGCTTAGAATCCCTAGTGATTTCCATGGAAACTCCAGTGTTGATGAATTATTAGTCTTTGTAGGTTATTGCTTCTGTCTTTTTTCACATTCCCACAAAAACGTTTGACTCAGCACTGCATATATTAGTGATACATCTCCACTAGTTTAAAAGAAATACCTAGATGATACAATTCTGAAGTTAAAAACTACTTTATAAAGCAACATGTGTTTATTTTAGGGAGGAAGTATGAGTTTCCCAGGATCTAAAGGGACAGAGGTGAGTTTATTTAAACCCCAGACAGAATGTAGTAACTATTTAATTTACAGTGGTCAAACCTTTGAAAATCCTCCTTTATTTTCTAGATTGTACAAGCAATCCAGAACTTAACCCGTCTCTTGTACAGCATGCAGGTAACTACCCCACTGCTAACTTTGTAGAGTAATTAGTCTTAATAATTTATGTCTTAAGGTTTGTTTGCCCTACTTTTAGGTATTATGTTAGTGTATACTTACCTCTAGCAACTGTTGAATAAGTTGTCATGCAATATATTTTATTCTGTATCAGTGGGAGGTTTCTTTTAAGAATTGAATAATACTTGCTTGGAGATCAAGCTACCTCCAAGAAGATGTGTCAGAAGATACAGTCAGAAAGTTTAGGGGGAAAGTAATGATAGCTCTAGCTGAACTGATGTAATTTCATGTACTGATTTCTGAAATTATAGTTCAAAATACTGAAAAATTTTAGTATTTTTTTTCAGAATAATATCCTGGCTACTGGTAAACAGTGTGTCTGCCACGCACTGACAGGCTAAGGAAGTTTAGGCTGAGAAAGTTGGGGCTGTTCAGCCTGGAGAAGAGAAGGCTGCATGGAGACCTCATAGCAGCCTTCCAGTATCTGAAGGGGGCCTATAGGGATGCTGGGCAGGGACTCTTCATTAGGGACTGTAGTGATAGGACAAGGGGTAACGGGTTAAAACTTAAACAGGGGAAGTTTAGATTGGATATAAGGAGGAAATTCTTTCCTGTTAGGGTGGTGAGGCACTGGAATAGGTTGCCCAGGGAGGCTGTGAATGCTCCATCCTTGGCAGTGTTCAAGGCCAGGTTGGACGACGCCTTGGGTGATATGGTTTAGAGTGAGGTCTCCCTGCCCATGGCAGGGGGGTTGGAACTTGATGATCTTAAGGTCCTTTCCAACCTTAACTATTCTATGATTCTATGATTAGGTAGCAAACTCAACCCATCTGAGATATTTCAATCTCAATTATTGTGTATATTCTGTGGGGCCTTAGTCTCACATTTTTGCCTCTTTCATGCCAAGTTTGACTTATTTTTTCTTATTTAGGTGCAGTTTTACTTTTAACTATTTCATTTGAGTATGTTTAATTTTTAGACCCTCTTAACATTAGCATAGTTTATAATAATCCTGGAAACCTTGGTCTTAGAAGTTAAAGAGATGGAAGCAAAGTGATAACAAAATAAAAAACTTGCGATTCAGACAATTTTTTTTTTTTAATTGAAAAATGAATAGCTGAACACCAGAGAGGCAGTAGAATAAGGCTTGGGATCATGTCTTACTTGTTCAGGCCATGAATTAGCCTTGCCCTGTTTATAAATCACTGGAACTGACTCAATACTGGAGGGAAAGCCAAGAAAAGTGGGAATTACACATTGCATTAAGTTAAAAACTCTGGGGTGGACGGTATGGGGTAATGGGGCTGTGGGAATTCTCTGGGAATGTCTGCTGAAGTAAATTCCCATGTCAGCTCATGAAGATAGGCTGTGCAGTAAGTGCCTCAGCAGATCTAGGGCTTTCTTACTTTTCTTTTTTCTTAATCCCAGCTATTTATTTTTTGTGTTATTGAAAGATGTCATGATCTTTAATGCAAACAATGTCACAACATCCTTGTTAAGGGTGGAATATAGTGCTCTGAGTTATAAAGTAAAATATTGAAACACGAAAACTGAAATCATTACTATACTGCAGATTTCTGCCAGCACAGATACCTGGGTCAGGTGCAGGTAGCAGTACGGTCTTGATGACATTACTATATTGGCAGATGCTCGTAGGACTGATGTTAGTAGGACTGTGCTGTTGCAGCTTAGCAAGGAAAGCCTTAGGGTTGGAGCGAGCTGTACTGGAAACAGTACAGTTTCAACTGTATAAGCCACATCTGTGTTAGGAATACTGTGGTGAGTGTAGCCGTCTTAATGCCGTCTTCAACCATGAAAAATCATTTTTCCTATGTGTCTTAACATCTTCTGACAGAACAGGACCCCAGCTGTAAGTGAAGCTATAACATAAACATATATAATAACACTAAGTGTAAACCAGAAGCTGTGTTAGAAGTGCTTGAAATGGTTGAGTGCTTTTAGAAGCATCTCTTTGTAAAGGCATGAATGCAGAATTTTCCCTACTTCCATGAGGGATAATATCCCCAAAAGCATTAAGCGCTGACACTGTGGGAGGTTGAAGCATTTTTACGTAATGCTGCTACATGAAAATACAGAAATGGATTAATGTTAATGTTTAAACTTTTGTGTCTGATTTTGTTGTGGTGTCTAGGCAGCATTAGCTATCCAGGACAGCCACAGAGAGCTCCATAGGTTACTCCTGCAAGAGAATGAGAAGATTGGTCGGGGCCATGGTTCTCGGTTAAACCTCCTCCTGGAACAAGAGAAATACCGGAGTCTGGAGAAACAAAGGGTGGAGCTGGAGCTGGCCAACATACACAAACTGAAGCAGCAGTTCCAGCAGGAGCAGCAGCGGTGGCTGCGAGAATGCGACCAGCGGCAGCGGGAGCAGGAGGCGAGGGAGGACCGGCTGAGGCAGCGGGAAAGGGATTGCAGGTGCCAGGAAGAGCTGCTGGACACGAGCCGACAGGGGCTGGCACTGCAGCTGCAGGAATACCAGCAGAGTTTGGAGAGGCTCCAGGAGGGCCAGAAAATGGTGGAGAGAGAAAGAGACAGTATGAACCTGCAGAAGAAGCTCCTCTGGCACTTGAAACATGGTCCTCAGAGTAGCCTGTTGTCATCCACAGGGAGATATGAGGTGTGTGGTTCCCTGCTGTAATTACATCCCCACTGCAGACCTAGAGAGACTTTTCTTGATGAATAGACTAGTATGTCTGGGTTTTGTTTGTTGGTAATGTAATGAGTGAGCATGGGCAAAGCTGAGGTCCAGGCATATCCAAGGGCTTTGTTTGAACCTCATGAAGTTTTACCAGGGGAAGTGTAAAGTCCTGCCCCTGGGAAAGAACAACCCCATGCATCAGTATATACTGAGATGGGCATCCAGCTGGAAAGCAGCTTTGCAGGACCTGTGGATCCTGGTGGATGCTAAGTTGAATGTAAAACAACAATGTGCCCTGGCTGCAAAGAAGGCTAGTTGTCTTCTGGCAAAGTATTCCTAGTACCTCAGGGAAGGTGATCCTTCCCCTCTGGCCACACCTGAGTGCTGTGTCTAGTTCTGGCTCCCCAGTACAAGAGAGACACAGAGCTATGGTGTAAGTGATAGGGGGGTGGGTTGGAGGGAGGCAGGGGGGTGAAGGGCTACATATCTTTTTGAGAGACTGAGCATCTCTCTTGTGAGGAGAGGCTGACACTGAGACACTGGCCTAGAGAAGAAAAGGCTTATTGGGGTTCTTATTAATGTGTATAAAATACCTGAATGGAGGGTGTAAAGAAGATGGAGCCAGGCTCTTTTCAGTGGCACCCAATGACAAGACTAGAGGCAATGGTTACAAACTAAAGTAGAGGAAGCCTGAAGATCTGGAAACACTTTTTTTCCTATGAAGGTGACCAAGCACAGGTGCAGGTTAGCCAGAGGGGGTGTGGAGTCTTTATCATTGGACAGACTCAAAAGCCATCTGCGTGGCCCTACTTGAGTAGAGGGGTTGGGCTAGATAGCCTTCAGAAATCCCTTCCAGTCTCAACCATTCTGTGACTTTAAGATGGGTGCCCTACAGAAGTCAGACTGATGGGTATTGAGGAGGTGGAAATTACAAGTGTTATATTCTGTGTTTTGTTATGTTTTGCTTCCATGTTTGCAGGATACCTAGTGTCTCCATCTCTTCTATGAAACCTAAATTACAGTAATGCTTGAGGCATATAAAGCTTTTAGTGAAGTCTTTGGCTGATGTCCTTGCTCCTGGACAACAGCACTGACTCCAGTGTGAAAAAGTGACTGCCCCAGGAGTGGGAAATGCACGGCTTCCATGTGTCAGGCCCTGCTCTCCTGCTCCTCTGAAACAATCAGCCCTTTAGGGGAAGAGGTTGGTGTGTGGCTCCGTCCCTGATGGTATTATTCCATGGAGATGGCCATTATTAGGGGATAGAATTTAAAGTAGCTCTGAAGCTGCTTAAGCATGTAATACTAAAAATTATTAAGTTTTTGTTGATGGTGAAGGATAGAAGCTGACTCTGAACTCAGATGCCTGGGTGATTACCTGCCTTTACTCCCTGTCCTGGTGGGTAAGGTTATGATTTCTATTACTGTTCTCTAAAGCACCTGAAAATCAAAATATTTAGCTTGGCTTTAGCATATATTGAAAGCTCTCTGACCCAAACAGATTTATCCTTTTTCCCTCAGGTTTTCATTTTCAAAAGAAAATCTGTAAAGCCTTTCTTCAGGCCATCACCTGCCTAGTTTTTCAGCTGGCACTGACCCATAATGGGCAGTGACCATTCAGTGTTTAAGCCTGTGCCTGCATGAGGCGGTGAGGGATTGGCCTCTGACCTCCCCCCTTTCATCCAGCTTTTGTGAGCACTGTGTGAACATGACTTTTCCATATATGCCTTCACAGCCTAAACAGTGAAGCCACTTCTTACTAGTACGTAGCTTACAGTGCAATTTTGACTTTTTAGGCTGTGCTTAAGAAGTGGATGATAAAACCAAATCTGAACTTGCATGTCAGCTTTAATGGGTGGAACTTTTGAAATCTTCTGGGGAGAGCAAGTTGCAGGATGGTAGCCTGATGCAGGGATAGCCAGGATCGCAGAGGTGGACAGGCAAAGTAATGAAATGTTGAGTATCAAAGAGTAGTAGTTCTTAATCTGGTATTTCATGTGTGAGACTACTTGTATTTTTATTTCAAGTAAACTACGTGGTTTTAAATACATTCCAGGCCTTTGTCCTGCATTTTCCAATACCATGCTCCCTGCAGCAGCAGAGCTGGCTGGGTAGTTGCAAGTCAGGCAGTATTTCCAGGCTAGTGTTTATGCCATTGCACTGGACCTAGCTGGTTTTGAAAGGCCAAACATTGCAAGAACTCACACTGCTACTTTAGCTTTTCTGTGAGCTTGGGCTTGATAAACACCTCCAGGCAGGGAATTTTTGCAGGAGTTGCGTTTTCAGCCCCTGGAAGCCATGGCCACTACAGAATGCTGTTTGTCGTCTCCAGCTTCAGTGCTGCAGTCCTGTTCTGTATGTTTACCTGTCTACGTGAGGTAGGGTGTTATTTTTGGATTGCAGTGTTCACAGATTTACATATGTGAAGTGGTGCCTTGTTCAGCCATGAGGCAAATACTAGCCCTCTGAAAGTTTAGTAGTTTTAAACAGCAGAGCTCAGTGCATCCTAGGTAGCAGCTCTTTGTTATTTCCTATTTCACGATTATTACTGAGTGCCTGTGTTTTGCGGGGAGTTAAGGCAAAAGGTACTAGATTATTGCTGTTTATTCCTGCACACACATCCAATTTAACATGTTTTGAGGTTAACTTCTGGGAAATTATGTGACTATTTGCTATAAATCCCCATCTGTCTAGCAGTTACTTTTATGTATCCTGGTATAAGGATTCTTCAGGGTGATGCTCATAACCGTATGGTTTAGGTAGTCCCGTGGGGAGCAGGGAGCTGGACTCAGTGATCCTTACGGGTCCCTTCGAACTTGAGATATTCTGTGATTCTATGATTCTGGTGCTGGATAAAGGTGAAAATGCTGTTTTCTGCGTTTTTTTCCCCTTCTGCAGGTAGTGGGAAATAATAAATCGAACAGCTTGCAGGATGAAAATGTGTTGTACTTAAATGAAGCTGTAGTATGTGTGTCTCTAAGCCGTCTGAACGGATCAGAATCTTCTCTCATTTATGAGGATGGTGTGTATGGTCTGAACATCTCAAATTCTGATATAGCGTGGACTAGTGAAAATCAGGTGGACCTCAAAATGGACACTTCTTGTCAGCCAACATTAAGCAGTGCACTGTGGAAATCCACTGGTCCTTACAATCAGATGCCATTTTCCTGCAAAAGCAACAAGGATGCCTTCAATAATGGTAATTAACACTTTAATTAAGAGATAATGCGAGCAGTTTGCTGCTTCTTAGAATGTGTAGTCCTAGGAACAAAAACAGGTTGGTAGTGGTGGAAGCAATAGATTTTGCTAAGAAAATTGTGTGCTTATTTGCATAGTTGTTGAGGATAGGTGAGAAAATGAGCAGAACAGAAATACAGACAACTTTTGCAAAAAGAGAAAGTCACAAATTCCTGTTTGTGTCTGCATAATGGTACTGAGATTGTAGTTCTCTCCAAATCCTTTCCCAATGCTTTTTGACTTCTTTTTTTTTTTTTCTTTTTTTTAAGCTGAGGTCACTCTTACTGTTTCAGGTGCATTTTTTTGGCTGTTTTAGAACATGCATTCGTTACTCGATAATTTCTAGTTAGAATAGCTTTTGATTTACCATATTCAAATGATAATCAGTGGTAAAACACCTTCTTTCTTCATGTAGAATGGAATAAGTGTGTCTTGAAAGACCCTGTAGTCATGGAAAGAAATGTACATCAGGGATAATATAATCTTTGACAGTAAATTTCTTTCCATGTTAGTAAAATAGCTTGTATTGCGTTACCTTTCTTTATTCTTGTATTTTACTGTAACTCCCAAAGACAGTAGATTGCATGGCAGTTACCGATGGTGGCTACCAAAATGAGTGGAAGAGGCCACCTATCTAAGCACTGCATTGCACTGAGAATGCCCTGAAGACTGAAAAACACGCTAATGACAAATTCAAATCTGGGGTTTATTTCTCATGTTAGTGAGACAAAACAATGCTAGTTTTGATCTATCTTGGTGTCTTCATTCTTTCATTGTCGTGAGTTGTAGAGCAGCATGTAAAAACACAGCAGCTAAAAAGTCTGCAGGGACAATGGTGTACTTCTGGTGTAACAGAGTAAGCAATCTGGTGGTTTTTCTCTGCACAGTTGTGAAATTCAGGTAGGCATGGCAAATCAATGCTGCAGCAGTGCCTGAGCTCCCAGGAACTGCAGCTGGCATTGCAGGTTAACTTCTGTCTTCACACCAGTTGTAAGAAACTAAGGTCACAGCAAAGAATAGTGGGCAGCAGGATCAGGGGTTGAAAACATGAACAGATACAGTGTTTGTTTCTTTGTCTTAGGCCAAATCTTGAAGTTGTTTAAATGAAGTCCTTGATTAAGGAGCTTCCTCCTTTGCACTCCTTGTAATGTGTTAAGCAGACATCCACTACAGACCTAGTAGTCCTTGGTATGTGGATTGCCAGAATAGCATTTTATAATCAAAGGTAGGGCAGGCTACTCTCATCACCACAACCAGCAAAACAAGCTGATCGGTAAAAGAGATTAATATTTCTAAAAAAATAGTAAGAAAAAAGACTAAACAATTAGCCTGATGAAAATTGTTCTGGTTTAACTGAAGTTGTCATTTTAGTGTTAGCTAAGCTAGTGGAAATTTGAAAAGAAACACATATGTGAGTTTAAACCTCTCAAAAGCAAATTAGCTTGCACTGCCAAACAGTCAGATGCAAGCTAACCAGGATACTTTCTATTGAGCCCGCGTAAGAGCATCTGGTTTAATTAAACTGGCTTGTACCAGTTTAATTGCACTGATGCTAAGATAAGCTGGTGGAGCTTCTGTGCCTAAAGATGCCCTTCACCTACAATGGGCCAGCTTTGTGTTCAGCTGTTGTCACTGCATCTTGCGTAGATATCCTTATCTTGCCCTGGTAACAAGGCACGGCTGCAGTCCTAGCAGCCTGGGGACCAGCTCTGGCTGTAAAGCCTGTTCAAGAGGTAAGAGTAAGAAGCTAGTATAAGTCTCTCTGGCTAAGTCACGTCTATAAAATCTTCCTTGATTGAGTCACAAGGTGCCTTTGGCAAAGCAGTACAGCAAGTCCTTGCAGTATCCTGATGGTGCAGATGGTGCTGTGAAGCTCCCCAGCATATTGCTAGAGCAGGCGGGGCTGGGAACCTTCTCCGAAAGATGTGCCATCACATTCCACAGTCCCATTTGTGATTTGGAGGTTGTCAAGTATTTTATGCTCTGATCATGCAGTGCATGAGTTTCCATGACTCAGACTTGCTTCTGTCATGCGTCAGGAGCCACTGTATGGGGAACAGAGAATGAGAAGAACGCTAAACTTCCCCCTGAAAGACAGATGGCATCAGAAGCCCCAGCAAATGGCTCTGCACATGGAAATGAAGTAAATACTTGTTCCTAAACAATGTGAATCAAATTGACTGTATGAACATTTCATACAAGGGACCTGATCTAATTTTTGTCCTTTTTTTTTGGCCATGTTTTTTCCTTGTATCTCGATTTCCTGACACTTCTGTAGGATATAGTGAGTTCCAATCACTGTGGCGGTAAACCAGCGGAGATGCAATGAGGGAAAGACTAGAAAGAATTTTAAAGTTAGCTGAAACTTTTAACATTTAATGTTTCATGACATTTTGCTGCATTTTTCAATCAGATATGTGTATAAAGTCTCATAATAATATTTAAAACATATTTCTAAATGTAAGTCAAAATAGAACTAAGAAACAACACTGAGTTGGCTGGAAGTAGCCATGTACCAAATACATACATGGCCAGATCTTGCATATATTAAGCTTTGTGTGTACACAAAAGGTATTTCTTAGGTTTGATTTATTTACCTAGAATTATTAGGCATCCTGTAAGTAGTCTGCTCTGTCAAAAAAAACCCTAAATTATTTAATGAGAAGCATCACCTGAACTTGTTGCTGAGGAGTTAATCGTACTGCATTCTACTGTATGTTAAGTACTATGCAATTAAGCTTCATAAATATAAAAAAAATGGAAACTGCTGCATTTCTTCACAGCATAATTTTCCATTCATATTTTCTAAGGTAAGACATATATTTCTTCACGTAGCTAGCGTCATGATTGCATATCATTGGTTTATGTGTATGGGAGGGAACTTTACTAAAGACCCTGGGGGCAAGTTCCCACAAAGCTGAAACTGGCACGAGTACACTTGCTAGAAAAGGTGTGTCAGTCAACAGGGGGAAAATATGATTGAAAGAAAAATGTGTTAATGCTTTACACGAATGGTTATGAAATTATCTGCATGAAAGAAGACAAGTACTTTGGCTAATTAGGAATCAGGGGAAGTATAGGTTTTGTGTCAGACTAGACTGAGAATTGAATAAATTACTCTTGCATTTAATTGACATGTCAGGTTTACTAGCTGAAGTGATGCCTAAGGATTTACCTATGGATTCACCTCTTTGATTTCAGGAATCAGTGCAATTTTAATTCTCTTAAGCTTTGAAGTGAATGGTATTGTTTGCTGGTACTGCCTTTTCTTTTTTTTTTTTTTTTTTTAATTCAGATGTTGCAGCTCCAGGACTAGAGTTGAAAAGTGATAGATCTGGAAACCTGCACTGAAACTTCATTGTGGGGGGATTTTCCCAACAGAGGTTTTCAGTGTTAGCATGAAGGATCTTGATTCAAGATGTAGTGAAAAAAACCCTGTTTAAATCTGTGTGGGGACCATAGAAAAACCTGTGATCTACATAAACAGCCAAATGCAAAACCAGGGAGCAGAAACAGGGTTCTGCTTGACTAATGTGGTTATAGTCTTTCTTAAAGGACAGAAATTTGTACGTACATATATACATGCAAATGAGAGAGTTTGATTTTGGCAAAATCAATTTAGTGTTTTTCATCAAAGTGGTTTCTAGAGGTGTAAAATATTTAATTTGCAATAGAAAAAGCAAAACCACCAGAAACAATGTGTAGTATCCTGTAACTCCATATTTTTTCGTTATTCTTTACAAGAAATTTCCTTCCTGTTCCTTCAGGCAGATTGTGCTAATGGTGATTGCTCTATTGAACCTGTTCTTAAAACTGTAGATGAGATTAATTTGTTTTAGTTTCCCATTGGTAATCGAGAGGAGGTTTAGCACAACATGCTATTTTTTGGCTGTCTTAACATTGGTTATGGCCTAATCACATAGTATAAAAGTACCTGCATATGTTTGCATAAGGGAGATTGAGGATGGCATTGTAGGGGCCTGGCTCTTTTTCTCCTATTTGTGTAGGATGAATTTGTTGTAAGCAGAAGAGGTATACAATGTAAAGCTGATGCAAGTGTGATAAAAAGAGGTGAAATATGCTTTGCACTACAGTGTTAAAAAACGTCTGAATATGTACAAGCTGTTTCCCTGTGGTTCTAAGTCAGCAAGGATTTTGGCAAGGGTTGAAGCTCAGTAACTCAGGGCCATACTCAGATAAGCATAGTTACTGCTGCCAGTGCTATGGGATTCCATATTGAGGACTTCGTTGAATAAGATCACTTTCATTGCTTGGAACCTGTTAAATAATGACTAGCTCCCACAAAAAAAGTCATCACAGTTCCAGATATGTGACTGTTGTGAGAATTTCTGTACTATTGGTGCTGCATTTTGAGTACTTCTGACCCGCATGTCTTGGGAGCGGGAAAGTAATTGTGCCTCATGCAGCACACACTTTATCCTGTTCAAAGGGCATCCTCCATAGCTATGACAGGCCAACCACTTACTACCTGCAGAATGGAATGCGAAGATGCTTTTCTGCCTGTTCTGAGTTTTTCTGGTGTGTTTCACAATATTTTTAATAGCGACATTTTTTTACTGTTTCCCCTGCACAGTGAGCAAATTCTCTGTTGTTCTTTTACTTGAGAAAAGGGTCAGAGAGAAATCTTCTAGAAGTAAAGAATGACATGACCAGGGAGTTCCTGCTTTGTAAGTCCTCAGCAGATGTGTGGGTTTGAGCTGCTTTAAACTTTTTGTCTTTTTTAATTGAGTAAATGCCAACTTCAGAACATGCAGTTAATTTGTAATTGCCCTTCCTGTGTTTAACATATCCCTGCTACTCTTAGCATAGATGGCTGCATAGGTGAGCACAGAGCCCCATTCAGTTATCAACATAGGTTACAGTGAGAATGAAATGGAAAGAATATGAAGTTGAGTAACATCAGCACTTGCATCTCCCAAGGTTTATTAGAACTAGTAAGATCTTACTTTTAACTCTGCAACAGGTGAAAGCAAATTTGCCTCCTCTCCATGCCAGAGAACACCAAGTTTTATGATCTGCCATAAGACATAAGTGAGGGATACTTGGTGCAAGTGAATCACGGGGGAAGTATTTTTTTCCTCTTGGGAATAACACTGCCATTTGTTTAAAGCAGATGGCAAAAGGGATTAAATCACATGGCAGTGTGATACTGAAGTGAAAAATATGTCATTATATGTCATCTGCAATTAGTGTATTTCAACAGTTGCTTTTCAGCTTTTCAGCACTAGGGTTCTGTAGCCTGTTACTAATTTTCTCATCTCAAAATACTTTTTGTCATTTCTGAATATAACCACAGTAGATGCAGCAGTATTGCATAACCTTTTAATTAAGGCAGTTAATGATGTTCTGATTTTATTCTGTATGCTAATATAAGTACAGAATTTCCTGTGCTGATTTTATTCTTTCTAAAATCTTCTCATTTAGAGCTCATTCATGAGGAGGGAAGTTTAAAATAGTGTACATTTTTAAGCTGATGGAGTGAAGAGATTATCCATCCCTGACTTCTGAGATAGATAGCACTGCTGTTGATGTAAATCTGTGCACCACACTCAGGCTTTCGTTGCCTGCAGCCTTCTTAAACAACATGATGATGGCCAATCTTTCTCGTTTTCCTCATATTTAGAGTTCCAGCAACTTCCGTGCAGTAGTTTTTGAAGTCAGTAGAATTGCTGGCATTGAAGAAACTGGAGTTGTTTGGACCCTATCTCTTGCATGCATTTATTCTTTACTTGGGTAAGGTTGTTGCAGTAGATACTGGTTTCAGGGAAATGGAGGAAAAGGAGCAGGTTTTGAAGCAGAAGACCCTGTACATGGTGTCCTTTTCTAAATGACTTTTACTTATAGTGAAGCAGCTCCAGTTCAAGGTTGTGCAGAGCTGTGACTTTGGCAGTGGGTCTGGAGGGAAGGAGGTGATTTCTCACAAAAAGCAGTCACAAAACAAGAGTCTTGCTAGTTGTTTGATGTCAGGAAGATACCTTGTGAGGTCCATGGTTTCCTCAAGTAATGTGATCTGTGGGTGGAGACCTGGTTGCGTGCCCTGCTTTAGTACATAAAAAAAATGTTTTGAATGTTTTGTAATGGAATTAGAACCTGAAATAGATGCATAAGTGTGAATAAATAATGCGTTCTAATGGCTGGGAGAAGCTGTTATGTATGATAAAGTTTTGCAAGGTATCGAGTATGCAAACATACCCTGTAAAATCACGTAGCTGAATCACCAAGTGTACCTGTCTGGCTTATTTTTTAAAGTACAATCTCATTTTAATTATTTAGTAGAATACTTTACGTATTCCAGGAAACAGCCTATAGGGTGTTGTGTAAAAGTAATGAGGTCTTAGTAATATGAAACCTCCTCAACAGCATCTGCTGTTAAATATTTATTGAAAAGCAGGGGAAGACTGTCTGTCTTTCACTGGCATTCATCATAGGAGCCTTCCCACATAAATTATACTGGCCGTAGCCAAACTGCTATGGGAGATTTCATGGAGTGTCTTGTTCTGCCTTCTCAGGTGCTATAGAAAACTTTCCTTTGGGTGTAAATTTTTGGCAGGGCAGTAGAGGGAGGAGGCTTGGTTCTGGTTTGAAAATTGGTTTCGGTTTAATCAAATAGGAATACTTCCAACAGTTACCTGCTGAGATTCCTTGAGTGTCCCTTGGAAGTTTGATTTAGAGCTGGAACGTAAATGGTACAAAAATAAATGTGATTTGACTGTATTTATTTAGGATCTGCCATAGAAAAATCTAAAATACCTGTGTGCCTTTAAAAGTCATTGAATATATTCTGCCTTAAAGAATACATGACAGATAGGGAAACTAGTATATTTGGTAAGGATGAAACAGGATTTTTTTTAATTGAGGTTGAGAATTTCAGGATAACTGTTGATGACAGCAAGAACTGAAGCCATCCCCTATGCAGAGGAGCTTGCCGTTACAGCACAGTGGCAATGGGAAGAGGAAGATTGCCTAAAAAAGGCTTCTGTGTTAAACATAGTTTTGAACTGAAGGTGAAAATGTTGCAGGAGGGTGTTTTAAAACATAGCGTTTGGTTTTTGTGCTGTGGTCTGCTCTGTGGGGTGGTGTGATGGGGAACTGCTACAGAGCTGCAACGTATGAATCAAGGAGGTCAGATGAGAGGGTGTCAGACCAAAGCAGAGCCAGGGTCCACAGAAGGAGGTGGTGGTGAATTCAGGCTTAAGGATAAGACCAGTGTTTCCATAGTGGAGACAAATGAGAGCAGAAGAAAGGAAAGTAGATCCAAATACGTTCCATGCACTCCAGGAAAATACTTGGCTGAAGCAGTGGAGGTACATGCTGCTTTGATAATTGTGCTTTTTTCTGGTTTTGGTGTATAGTTTTCCCATTAGCTTTTCTGCAGACCGTTTTCACAGCAGTTATATGTTCACAAAGCATTTAGCAAACAATTAAAAAGGGCACCCATTTCAAAATATTCATGCACACTCTGAAACTTCCTATGCTTACAATGCAAAACTTGTAAATGTGCAAATTGTCAAATTTTTCTGGTGTTCTATTCAGTGACTGAAAGAAGAAAACATCAGTGCATACACTTCCTGCCAATCTGACTAAAAAAAAACAGTTAAAAATGTGCGTGCTAATACTCAAATTGCAGTAAAAAATTATCAAGTATTTCCCTGTTGTGAGCTTGGGGAGAACAAGTATCTCTGACTGTCAGATAAGAGGCTTCTTTCAGGTATTCACTCTTACTTTAATGCCCATATTTTCCTGCACTAATCAACAAGCAGCAGCTTCTATTAAAGGGTAAGATTAGCATGTAATTGATTTGAAACAGGTGCTTTGCCTTATTTTTTGCTTCTGCAGCAATTCTGTTGCCTTAGTATTTCTCTGCTACTTCCTTGGAGTCAGCTTTTTATGAGTAAGGAGTGATGGATCTGGTCTGTTGTTGGGAAACTAACATACAAAACAAAGGTGCTTAGGAGGAGGCTTGAGCGTGTTTTGTAAATGCCCTTCCTGTTTCAGCTTTTGTAACAGAATTGTGCCTTTCTGCTACTCAAGGTAATGTTTGCTGAAGTCCAGAGCATGCTCCTTTGTGTTGCACCTGTAAGACTGGCCAAGAGCTAGGGATTAAGCCTATTGTTTGCCAAGGTCTTTGGTTTAATGTTTATTTCAAAGCAGAAGTGTAGTTTAAAAAAAACCAAACCCATCCATAAAATATGAAGCAAAGTTAATCAGCACAATAATATTTGTCTGTGGTAACAGAGAGTTCAAAAGAATAGTTTTGATGTGTAAATGTCCCTTTTTGTTTCAAAGAGAATGAATTTATGTGCCAGAGACACTTATTTCAAGGTTAATGCTAGCAGTTTCTCTCTTCGGGAGGGAAGGAGAGGAAGTGTTTTGCCTGTGGGGTGCAAACAGAGACAGTGGGTAAGAGAGGTGTGGGGATGTGCTGGCTGGTGATGGAAAGGGGGGCTTGTTTCATTGCCTGCCAGGTCTTTGGAAATGCTGCTTGGGTCTGTAACTTCACAGGATTTCCATTTCTCCAGCAAACATTCAGGCAGCAGCATTACCCACTGGCTGCAGTTTGTTTTGACTTCAGTCTACTGGCCAAACCTCTCCTTACCCCCAGATTATGGGTGGGGAGAAACAGTTGCAGCCCACTGGAGATACACCTGCATTAGGTACTGGGATGGAGAGGCTGCAGGAGTTTTCCTGTGCTTCTTCGCTGTTGCTGTCAGTGGACAGACATTCATGCTGGCCCTGGGAGAAGTGCGCTGCACCACTGCCCTGGGTGGAGCAGTGGCTCCATGCTGGCAGCTGGTCATGTTCCTTGTGATCCTTTGTAGGAAGGGTGTTCTTGGGGTTTTATGGTTATTTTCTCTTGATCATTTGAGTGCAGCTGTGTTTAATGAGCTGGAAAAGAAGTAGGTCAATAAAACATGTGTTCATTGTTAGCAGAATACCTGTTGGACCATGTGTGTGTCTGTAATGACCATCTAAAGCTTCAAAGCTTAGCACAAAGACAATTTAATAGGGAATTCATGCCTAAATAAATTAAGCAGAAGCAGACAGCTGGCAGGCAGTATGCCCTGCCAAGGTGAGACTGTGGGTATTCAATGCACAGACAAGTTATGGCCTCAAGTCAGACCTATGTTCAAGTCTCTCTTATTGATACGCGTTAAAAATCAGCATGCCAAAAATAGCTTAGAAGCCGTGTGCTTTAAAGCCAACACAACTGATAACATAACCATGTAAGTAGGTTAAAATTTCAAAATATTTCAACCTAGTTGGGTGCTATGAACTTGATATTACACTGGCAGTGACTGATCTTGAGATGTTTTTGTAACCTTTTCTCTGATAACACAGTGTTAGAACATTGTGTGTTTATTGTGCTTTAATAAAAGATGGCACATCACATGACTACAAAACCTGGAGCTTTAAGACAAGTTTCAAATAAATGGGTTGGAACCGTTACGGAACTTTATGATAAAGCAGTTCCGGTGAGTTAAATGTACGTTTTATCCTAGCCAAGAACTTGGTCCAAATTCTCCAGACCAAACTTTCCCTAAAAAATTGTGAGACAAAACTTGAAAACTGAATTCATTGTTTTACCTAAGCCAGCAACTAAACAAAGAACAAAAACATGCAGAATAATGGTATTTCCAATTTTACCATGATCAAAAATTCAGAGTACAGACTTGAAGAAGTTATGTTGCTAACCTTATTCATCATAGGCTTCGACTTTTTTCTATTCTCTGTCTTGTCACAAAAAAATGCTCCAAAAGCTGATGAGACTAATTAACGTAGGATCTATTAAGAACTAATTGCTCATCTGCTTTTTGAGAAAAGACCTTTTATTCATGAAGGTGCTTGTTTGTCTAAGAAATGCAGCTGCTGTTTTTTCACAGGGTTGGGCTGGTTAAAAGTAAATAGCATTAAAATTCTTAGATTGATTTCCTGCCTTATTCAGTCAGCTGAGAAATGGATTAGGCTTCCCCTTTCCTTGGCAGCTTCAGGGTCAGAATATTTTTCCCAGTACCAAATGTAGTTTCTGCTCTGAAGTCAGATTTACTGAGGTGCAGTGGCCTCGTGTCTCAATGATGTCTGAGTGAAACTGCTGGGAATCATCCTCAGATCTTCAAAGCGTTGGAGAACTTTTCTGTACTGAGTGGTCTGAACCCATGTGGCAGAAGGGGTGTTCTGGTTGTTCTAGGCCAAAAGGTGCTGCCCATGGTTTTCCCTGTGTCCCACCAACCATTAGCTCTATAAACAACCTGAACCATTGCAAATTGGGAAAGTCTTAGTAGGCACTAAAAATATGCTATCAAAACCAATCATAGTGCCTTTACCCAGAAGCAGAGGGAGGGAGGCCAAGGTTCCTGGACTTCCCTGAGGAATCGCCTGTCGCTAATGAACCTGCACGGAGACTGTTGGGAGCATCATTAGAGACAAATTGGTGCAGTTGGATTTGCTGGTGGGGACTTTTCAGGGGAGCTCATGGGAGTTAGGCTGCAACTCGCTATTGAACTGTAATGGCAAGAGAGCCTGTTACCCTTGAATTCCTTTGAATATCCCAGACCTGGTAGACTTAACATCAGTTTTTAGGTGTCTGCTTGTGCTTCGCGTTATGCATGAGTGCCAGTTGGGGGATTAAATGCAGCAGCTCTGCCATTTCAAATAGCTTTGGCCTGAAGTTGATGTGTCAGCTGTCAGTCCAGATGAGCTTGGTATAAAAACTGGTACCAGTTATTATAAATAAGTGGTAAACCCAAAACCTACCTCTGTATATTAGTCAGAGGAGTAATAGTTTTGACAATCTTTAACACATTTGTTGCTAAAAATGGTATCTCTCTTAATGAAATTTTATTTTGTAAAGAGGACCAACATGTGACAGAGATACCTGAAAGTCACAGCAGGTTAATTCAGTGTGTATATGCAGTTTCTGTGAATTCATGAATTTGTGTGGTGTGTTTCTCCCAAACATCCCCTTTTTGGTTTGGTGGGTTTTTTGGAGGATTTTGAACCAGAGGCCTCCTAAGATCCCTTCCAAGTTGAATTATCCTGTGATGCTGTGAAATTAGGGTCAGAGCTGAAACACAGAAACTTTAGAGGTTGTGGGGTGGTGTTTTTTTTTTTTTTGCCTGGAGTGTTTCCTAGTGCCTTGATAATGTCTTCCATTCCTGCCCAAAATCATCATTGTGGGCAGTCCAAGCTTACCTGAAGAGCTCTGATCCCATGGGGAGGGCAAGGAGGGGTGAAGGAGAAAATCTGTGGCATTTATTTGATGTGGAAGTCCTTACATCCTGTGACAACAGACAGAAGGTGAGAATCAGTGTGACTAATGAGTTGTTTACTTGGCTTTTGTATCCCCCCTCCCTCTCCCGGAACAGGGGCTGTGTTTGTTTTGGTATGTGTTGATCTTGGATTCCTGCAAATGCCATTGCTTTGTCCTTCACCTTCCCAGCAGTTTAGGTGATGCCACTAATCCCATCTCTTAGTGCTACAGGAAGGGTAAGGTATGGTAGTTACGATGTGGAATGCCACATTTTTCCTTTTCATTACAACATTAGCATGTTTTCAGCCAGGAGCAGTCTTTCTCTGATTTTGGACCCAGGCACCATTTGGAGAACTGAGGTCCCCTTAAAGACTCCTGTGAAAGCTGGCCCATGTGCTGCAGGCTTGCAGTCTGCCATTACTCTTGTATTTAGGTTGCCTAGGAAAGTATTTTTATATGGGGGGAGTAGAGTGTCTCTCTGCAGTTTCCTGATTCTGTACTCCTGGTGAACTGGAGCTAAACTGATGGAAAATGGGGGAAAAAAGAGATTTGTCTTCAATGTTGGGTTTGGCAGTATGCATCCATGCGCGTGAGACCTTTTGTGATTTATTATCTCAGAATTTGTTAGAAACAGCCTCTAACTCCTTTTGAAAAAATTGGTGTGTGAGAAAAAGAGAATGCCTGGATTTTCTTTCTTTAATTAAATTCTGCCAGCTGAGGTAAAAAGGAGAAAAAGCTGGACTTATTTTGTGCTATGATGTGGCACTGCTGCGCTGAACTGGCTACACGTCCCCAGAATGTTGAACTGCTGTCACAGATCACCTGGTACTTGGTCTGCAGCCCCAGCCACATCTCTCTTGGCTGGGGAGTTTGACCAGCCTGACATTGAAAGAGTGGGTTTTTCTGGTCTGCTGTTAGTTTTGTTTAGAGCACACAAGGTACGGATGCAGACTGGCTCTGGCTCTTTAGGAAAGAGATGCCTGGAGTTTTGTAGGAGAAAGAAATTTTGCACACTGGAGAAGCAACTAAAGGGTGTTTCAGTTTGCAAATGAACTCTAGGGGCTGGGATGCTGTGAGAAGTCCACAGCCCTTGGCCACTGCAGAAGTGGGAGGGAGGGGGGCTGGCATTTTCACAGAAGACCCTGTGGAAGAGTCTGAGTTACAGCTTGGCTTTGTTAGAGCTTTGGAAATCCGGGAATAGCTTCTGTACTTAGATAAATATGAAAGAAAAATTGTATTCCTTTGATGTAAATTGTCAGGAGGAAGGCCGTGGCTGGGTAAATTCACCTTCGCTTGCCCTTTCTGTGCAAGGGGTACAGGAGCAGGACAGCGCAAGCAGGAGGGTGCGGACAGGGGCAGTGGGAGCGCTTTTGCTGCGTGCTGGTGATGTTGGTGCTGCTCTGGTGGGCGTGCTGTTGAGCTGAGCACAGCCTGCCAGAGCGTCACTAGGCAGGATGGAAGGGAGCAGAAGGACAAGTAAATGCCGGATTCAAAGAAAGTGAATAATACAAAAATGATTATGTGGCTAATGGTGGCAGGTGAGTTACAGCCAGAATGAAGGAGACTCATAAAAGGCCCATGGTCCTTTTTTACCTGGCTCTTGATCCATACCAAGTTCTGAGTGTCAGCCGTAGTGCAGCAGGGAACAGGCCGGGGGAGGAGCTGGGGAGGTCCCTGCGGGTGCCCCAACTGCCCGGAGAGCTTGGGAGAGTTTCTCGGCCATTGCTTTCCAGTAGCAGCCTGCTTTGCCAGCCCTGTGCTTAGCTATTTGCAGGGATAATTGGTTTGTTTCCTACCCCCCTTTTATTTTGTTTGAGCATCCTAATCTCTAAGCACGCCTTAGAAGGCAGCATCTGATGCTTTCCGGGTTGGTTTTGGAGATGTATTCTCTGATTTGACAGAGGTTTTTAAGAGGAGGAATTCTCCCACCGTTCTCCTGCTTGGGGCCAAAGGGCAGCTGGTTTCCCTGTGCTGTGCCAGGGAGCCCAGGGGAGGCTTCTTGGCAGCTATCTCAGCAATGCATAACAAGAACCAGTGCTGGCTGGTGCATTGGTCCCCTTTCCACACTCTCCCTTCACCTGAGGCTGTTATTAACAATTCTGGCAGTTCTTCCACCATCCCTGAGCAGCTGTTCTGGGGCGCATCTCACTGTTGCCTGCAATACCAGCTGGTCTCCTGGCTCGGCTACTTCCAGCATTGCAGTGGGCAGGGAGACAGCAGGTACCCTTCGCACCAGCACACTGAGTATGTTGGCTCCATGGACACATTGTGCTTTTATTAGGCAGAGCCATGTTGAGTGCCACCTGAAGCCAGAGCCAGCCAGAAACAGCACCTTCCCTCCTCAGTTGGATTAAGCGCAACCTTTTCAGTGCATAAACTTACTTGTAACCCCCTGGCAGCTGGGTTCTCACCTCCTGGGTGCTCTCCTGCTGTTTGGTTTCTCTGAATGCAACAGAATTTAAAAGTCATAGAACAGTTAGGGTTGGAAAGGACCTTAAGATCATCTAGTTCCAACCCCCGTGCCGTGGGCAGGGACACCTCCCACTAAACCATGTCTCCCAAGGCTCTGTCCAACCTGGCCTTGAACACTGCCATAAAATGAAATAAATGAAATAAAATGAATATAAAAGCAGCTAAACTACTGATAAATCATTTATTTCTATAGTGACAGTCTGATTTTTTTTTTCCAGAACGCTGTCAGTTTACACTGCTCAGCTCTGCTGTGTAGAGTTGTAACAGTTAATGAGAAATGTTTTGGGAACAGCTACTGTTTTAATTGGTAAAGCAATTACTGTTTAGTTTTGATGGTGGAAAATAACTGCATGTAAGGTGTTTCTCTTTCTTTTCTGGGCTGTTTTCAAATTTGTAATTAGGCTTCTCCAATTATGTACTTCATAAACTTTGGAAACAGATCTTTCAAATAACTGCTTACTGCATGGCATTCTTATGCACATAACTTTGTTAAGGTAAATAGACTCACAGAACTTAAAAGGAACATTAATTTGGGTAAGATTACCCCAAAATATATGTGTCTGGAGGTTGAAGACCTTTCACTGGTAAGGATCTTTTAAATAAATAAATAAATAAAACTGAGGTATCCAGTGTCTGTAAAGAAAAGCAGGCATAGGATATTTTTGGTTTCTTCTTCTGCTGTAAAAGGTAATCTTTTTCTAATATGGCTATCAAAAAGAAATAAATACAGAAGTCATATTTAACAAAGCAGGGCTGTTCAAGTAAGTTAGGAAGTCAAATCCTGCTGTGTTATGTATTGCAAATAACTTGCCTGCAATCAAAATTTACTCTAGATTTTCATCAAGACCAAAACTTGATCCTTTAAATGGGTGTCAAACAGTAAAAGAAGGGGAATTTGGGATTTATTTTCTTAGCATCCTGTGTTCTTGCATATGACAAAGCACCACTTGTGTATAAATGCATTGCCCCTGCTGCTTACCCCACAGTCTCAGCAGCAGGTATAACATGCATGTGACTTACACTGGGAGCTGAAGCCCCAAAGTCTGTTTGTTTTCCCTCCCAAGCTGTGTGAATATCAAAGAGGAGAAGACACTGAAGCAGGAGCAGAAATGTGATGTGTTCTCACTTGCCCATCGCATAATCTTCTCCCACCACTACACACACCCCGTGGCGGGGAGCAGCCAGGGAGCCTAGGCTTTGCAGGGTGCCAGCAAGCTTGCTTTGCCTTAAACTCCTGCCTCAGTGAACAAGACTGGTGAAATCCGCATGTGCTGGGGAATGCTAAATGTGAGCAGGTGTCAATTTAAATTGCCACCAGTTAGAGTAATAAGGTGTGTAAAAATCCAGACATCTCCTTTAAAAGAGGTTTTCATTGCACATACATATGTGAAGGAGTAGGGACCAGAGCAGGAATGAAAGGCCTTTTAAGGTCTGCATGAATGGTCAAGGCTTAAAGGAAGCCATTGCTGGGTTCGCTTGCTTCTGGCATTACGCATGCTGTGGGAGAGGTGCCAAGCTCTCCTTTTTCCTCAGAGTTCTTTTCACAGTGGGGAGAATGAGAACTTAACACTCCTGATGTACAAGGAGGAGTCATTGGTTGGGCTAAGAATACAGTGAAAAGTACTGCAGCTTGTCCATTGCAGACTTTTCCCTTCCCTAGGTACAAGGATACTTGCTCCCTTGTTATGTAGCTTGTTTTTATGGTAAAAATTGCTGTGCAGAAATACAGATGTGTAGAAAAGCCAACTACTTAGGTGTAGTTCCTGAGGGCTTGAAGTGTTACAGAAAGCTGACTAGGGAGAAAACCTAACTGTGGTTATGCATATATTTTTTTTTCTTTTTGAAGTAACACACAGATCATCACAAAAACCTTCAGAGCTCAAGGCTGGAAAACAAGTACCTGATTCTCTGCATTTGCAGGAGAAAATTGGAAAGATAACTAATCAAGATCCTTGTGAAATAATTTCTTAGTGTTTGGGTGCAGATATCTCCCCATCAAACCTTAAGGACTGAGACAAGAACAGAGTAGGTAGTTTGTGCAGATAAACACAGATAAAGTTGGTAGAAAAAGCTGAATGGTTATACATCAGTTACAGAGTGCAAGTGTTGGTTGGGTAGTCTTTTAACTGGGTTTACTCAGTTGATTCCTTTTCATCCATAGAAAGAAGGCTTCCAAATAAAATTCTGTGTAATGATGGAAGCTGTATTAATTTTACAATTATTACTAATATAGGTACTAATTAAGAGCTGCATGTTTCCCTCCAGCCCAACTCTGATCGCATTTATGCCTTTCCATTATTGTATGTCTGATGAGTGAAGCATGGGTATGCATTTCTTTTACTGTAAAAACAGCGACAGTGATCATCCTTTGGACAACAATGGGCAGACTTAAACAGATACCTCATTGTCACATGTCCTTCTCTTGTACAGATCTGAATGCATCACAGACCCAGGGTCCTCAGACAAGCGTTCCAAACCAGGGATCCATCCAGCCGTCACGGGTAGATGCGTTGCTGCTGAACCACCAGCGTGAGAGCCTGCAGGATGACAAAGATGAAGACAGAGTAGAGGAGAAGATTGTGTACCTCTGATGGCTTGTTCTCTAATTTCAGTCACACTTTGGAAATACAATTGTGTTTGCTTTTCTAAATGTCTGTAGTTGCTCTCTGTATGACCAAATGGCTTTAAGGATAGTATTTAATATTCAATGTGAGATTTTCCCCAAGACAAATATAACAATTAAGTTATTTTGAAGCCTTTGTTTTATAATCTATAATTTATGACATGATTTCAAATGCTTTGCAAGAGGCAAGGGGATAGCAGAGAAGATGTAGCATTTTGGAATTGTAAAGATGCCACCGAGAGCTGTGAAAGCTGGTGCTGAATTTCTCCTGAGTCCTCTTTTTAAAAGGGCAAGCTGAGAGATGGGCCTGCTATTTGAGATTGCAGAATATGGATCAGTAACCTTCTAACAGCTGTTACATAATGTGAGAAGACAGCAATGTAAGAATGATGGCTGAAGTCTTCACTGAAATGTGCTGTGTACCCTTAACTATGGTGTTGTTTTCCTTATCCTCTGGCTCAGGAACTGTTCAGAAGAGGATGTTTTTTATGGTATCAACATAATTGCATAATTGTAAGTGTTTGTTCACGTCCCAGTGCTTATCATCATTTTGGTACTACTGCCAGTTTCAGTGAAAAAATGCTGTAAATCAGCTTGTTATTGTATTATAAGTGTATCTCATTTCAGTAAGTGCCCTTGTGCATTAAAATTCACCAGATGAAACCACCTCACTGGTAAAAAGAAAAGAAAGGGGAAAAATAGTAGGCTTTTTGGTAACTCAACCTTTTTGAAACTCCTCTGTTTTCTTATGTAAGAACCAGCTAGTTTCCTGCTTTCAGGTTGATGGGATTTACTGTGCATTAGGCAGCAAGAAACCAGGACCAGTTCTGTGTTTCTGTCTTTCAGAAATATTTGTACACTTCTGTCAAATTGAATAAATGTTCTGTGCATTTCTGCAAAACTGTACCTTTGGTTCATTGTCAGGTCCTCCAGAGAAATCTAAAAACAGAAGGGACACAGAAAACCCCACTGTCCTGGGTTCAGCAGTATCAGTCATTTTTCTCCTTCTTAGTAGCTGGTGCAGTGCTATGGTTTTGACTTTCAGCCTGGGAACAGCACTGATAACACCGGTGTTCTTAGCTGTTGCTCAGTAATGTTTGCTCTGACCAAGGACTTTCTGAGTCTCATGCTCTGCCAGGGAGGAGGGGAAACCAGGAGGAAGCAGAGACAGGGCACCTGACCCAAACTAGCCAAGGAGGTATTCTGTACCACAGCATGTCGTGCCCACTGTATAAACTGGGGGCAGTTACCCGGAAGGGCTGGACCACTGTTCAAGTCAGGCTGGGTATTGGTCAACGGATGGTGAGCTCTTCCCTTGTTATTTCCCTTATAATTATTATTATTGGTGGCAGCAGTAGTGGTTTGTGTTATACCTTAGTTACTGGACTGTTTTTCTCAACCTGTGAGTTACATTCTGTCGATTCTCCCCCCCATCCCTCTGGGAGCAGGGGGAGGAAGAAGGGGGGTGAGGGGGCATGAGCAAGTGGATACGTGATTCTGAGTTACTGGCTGGGCTTAAACCACAACACCCCTTCCTTGCCTGGTTTGCCCTCTGCCCTGCTGCATGTGAGCCTGCGTTGGTCCAGTGCAGCTACAGCTGTGTGCAAGGCACCTGGGCTGGCAGAACCATGGACATGGCTATTTGAAGAAGCGTGGGCAACTGTCTGGGTTGTCCAGGCGCTGCTTATTCTGGCTGGCAGGTAGGCAGCAGCACTGAGGGGATGCAGATGCACAGCTCTAGAGGTGCCTCACATCTGCTCAGCTCACCGGTGCGATACATGCAGTTTTGCCCCTGCCTGTTTGTCTGGATAAGCCCCAAGCATCACATGCTTTCCATTTACCCTAAGGCTTGTGTTGTGCAAAATCTGTTAACATGGGGTAGAGTTTTAGATAGTAGATGTTTGTCAGCAAGGGTTTCCTGATGTGGAGGGCTCTCTTCCAAGGACTGATGTGCTGTTGGGGAATATTCAAAACCAGAGCTTTCTGAATTGCATCTGTCTGGGTTACCAGACTCGCTGCTCAGTTGGTATCTTAGGCTAACAATTGAGCTACTGACCTTGATGAGCAGGACCTGAATCCCAGCTGATATTAACTAGTGTGCCAATGTCATCAGGGAAATATTTGGTCTGAATATTTTTCAGTTGACATTTCCAGCTTTGAAGACTTAATGTTCACCTGACAGCACTTCTTTAATATATCTCCCTATTAGAGAAAATACCTTTTTAGAATTTCTGGAAATGTTTTACCTTCTTTATTTTCACAGGTAAACTAAAATAAAAATGGGAATCCAGTCTTACTAAGGGTTCTATAATGAGGACAGTCCACTGCCTCTGCATTTTACCAGTCAGAGTGAATTCAGGCTTGCTATCTAAACAGCTTTTTGGCAAATTTTTGAATAAGCAGACAAGTTCCTTGGGATGCAGTATGTCCTGGGATATGTGCATTGCCTAGGGACTAGTAGGAACCCAGGAAGAACTGAGTAGTTTTCTCCACAATTACTCTTTCTGCATTTTATTATGCCTTCGCTGAAACATCTGGTACTGGTTACTGTCAAATCCAAGCCGCTGGATGGATAGCTGCTGTCCCAGCCTGGTGTGGGAATTCCCATGTAAGCGTCTTGCCACTGGGAGAGGAAGAGAGGATATTGCTTCTCTCATCAGTTTTAATTGAGGGGCTGGTAGTCGAAAGGGGGGGGGGGGGGGCAGGACTTCAGCTGTTGGGCAAATTCCTTGAGTCCCCTCACATCAGGCAGCATCTTATTTTGCTCACCTGTGTTTACAGTAAAGTTCAGGCACTCAAGGAAGGCAAAGGCAGGAAACAGATGGTCCCTAGGTTTAGGTATTTTAATTGTAGAAAATGTTTAAGCTATAGACCAGTGCAGTGTCAGCAGGTGCTCCTTATAACAAGATCTATTATGCACCCAGGACCTCTGTCCATTATTTAGGCATTTCTTAACACCTAGCATAAATTAGCCCCTTTTAAGCAGGCTGCATTTTCAGTTACCATCAAGCATATATTAACGATTGGTCTTCTCTCTATATAGAAAAATATATTCACAAATTTTCCACTTCACCTTCATTACAGTATTTAAAGTGGGCTTGTTTGCAAGGCCTGCTGGTTTTATTTTTAACTCACCCCATATACTGTGGGTTTGGGTTATTTTTTGCCATGTTTTTCAAGGCATCTTGCCTCTGAGAGCTCAAAATTGAATTTAGTCATTCATTTCAGTATTTAAATTAAATAAGCCGTTGCTGCACTGTAAATCTCTGCTGCACCAGACTGGGCTTTCTCTCAGGTTTTTCCTCTTTAAACTTTCTTCCATCATTTAACAAAGTGGGTATTTCTTTACAGTAGTACCTAGATTTCATCCAGTATTTTCTCCTTAATGTTGTATGCCAGTAAAGCTGTCATATTTTAAACAGAACTCACAACAAAGCGCTTTTTCAGCAAATCTAAAACATGGTAAAGAACCAATTCATGAAAGGCTCAAGCTTACAGTGGTCTGGATCCAGAACCTTGGATTTATGCAGTCATTCATATAGTGAGGCCAGAATAGAGCAAACTGAGTATTAAGGTAAACAACACAGCTGCATTTTTGAGAGAATTTTCACAAAGTTCGTCCATGTAATTTGCAAATTACTGTATTAAATACAGATGAGGCTCTCAGCAAAATTCCCCAAAGGTTGCTTACTGAAGTGATTAAAAATGTATCTGTTAATGTTTGCCATGTAAGGAACGTGGCTTTTTTTACTTAGTGCCCTGTGGGCTGCATTAATCTGTGTGCCACCTATTTAGGTTAAAAAAACAGCTACGGTTTTCACTGATTGTTAAGTGCAAGTAAGTAAGTGCAAATTCTGTAGTAATGTGCCATAACACTGGTAAAATCTTGTTCATTCAGAGCAAAGCAAAGAGGCTGTGCCACTTGCTCTGACTGAACTTTGAAAGCAGAGTTGCAATGAGTCAATTTTCCTTATGCATTTGGTAATAAAAGGGGAAATTGTATGACTGTTTGAAAAGAACTCCAAACACAAACCCTTCCAATCCAGAGCTTCCACTGTGCCCAGTTAGTATTACAGAGGTAGAAACAGTACAGGTTGTGGGGCATTAGTGTACTGTATAACAGGTTGGATGTTTGCTCTTTCTTACGGAATTGCAGTCACTTTGTGACTTTTTTTTGCCAAGATAAATGGTTGGGTTTGTTGGTTTCTCATCCATAGCAAAGATCTTTATGTAGAAGCACTGCAGAATTAGCTGTGAATACGCTTGGTAATCTTAAGGACAGCTGCATGTTCACCTCCAAAAAGGTTTTGCTGTCTTACTTGCCATCAGGCTCTGAGATAACACTCTGAGGATGGCCTGTGTTCAGTAGCTCAATTTTTTTGTAAAGGATTCCTTTGGCAGGCTGATGTGAAACCAGAGTGTTTAATTTTTCAATATAAAGGGAAAACTTCAAAGGACATTAATCTAAAGTATTTCATTAACACAGCCCTTTGCTCTGCAAAAATGCATCAAACAATAGACTACTAGGTTTCTTGTAAGAGGAGATCACCAAAGATTAAGAGACTGTGGAGGGGTTTTCAAGTGTTTTGTGGGCCATGGTCATGAAATAGTCCAGGTACTTCCATCAACTGAGAATGCCATGTGAATGTTTTTCACCTGTTGGCAGCAACTCTATCCAGGTGAGTAACTGGCTCTCTGATTCCCAGGGTGGTATGTTTTCTATCCTGAGGATCAACTATGCAGAAGTTTCTTCCTCTTCTCATCACTCTCTTGGTCTCAGGCTCAGATAAGGGTGTTCCCACCACTTACATGAAAGGGCTCTGCTTCAGAGAGAACTATCATTCCGGTGCTGGGTCTTGAAATATCCTAGGTGTGGACCAGGAGGAGAGAAAAGAAATATCAACTGGTTATATAGAAGGGAGGGTTTCCCCTGCCATGGAATGTTTTCTAGGCTCCTTCACGGAACAACTTTTTTTAATTCAGAGGAAAAAAATTGGCAATTATCACACTACTGACTGTTTGTTTGGCTGATAAACTGATAACTGGTTAGATGCCATTTTTTTAAACGCAGTGCCAGATGGAGTGAGGATCAGATATTTATGAAAGTGACAGTGAAAAATGAAAGTTGAAACGAAGAACTTCTCCTATGGAGGCTGCCTAGCAGACCCAAGGGAACTTTTCTTATCAGCTTTCTATAAAGCTGCCAAACCATGCCTACAGGAGCTGTGCAGATGTGTGAACATTTTACTAATCCAGGTTATCGCTGCTAACAGCCAAGCCCTTCACAGATGAACAGTCCTCTGACCTGAAGGAGGTTTGTCAAGACCACCATGAACCCCTTGCCTTCCTTTGCAAGTGAACTGGCAGGATGCTGGCATTCTCTGTGTTCAGCTCATTGGGGATGCTCAGGTCAAGCTGTAGACCTACTTGTGCTCCTTTGGAGTAGTGCAAGAAACAGGAGAAATTGATGTTGCTCCCAGTTAAAGTAAGTAATGGCTCACTTAAAATTAATTTTTTCTGTTTTCCTACACGATTGCACTTGTCCTAGCATTGTTGAATGACTGCTACAACAAATTATTTTGGGTCAATTATAAACTCGTCAAAAGAAGCCAAATACAGAAATAAAGGCAACCCAGAGGACAAAAATAGCTTTCATATCACAACTGAGCATCTCCTGCTTTCAGCCAGTTGACGATAGCCACATATATCCTCCAGTTTTTGATGCTGTTGCCTATGTGATACTGATGTCCCGTATGTGTAAGGAGCAAGGTTTCAGAGTGATGTACTCAGATTGTCAGTGTAAGGGAAAATGTCAGAAGGAGCAAAATTGCTCTCTGCTGGCATTGCTTTCCTTTGCAGACTACCCCATTACCAGATGTGGTCTGATTTTGAGCATGTGTGCAGCCACCAGGTGAACTGACAAGGTTACATGGAACTAAGAAAATGATCTGCAAGTGCCTGATGCTTAAGTAATATCAAAACAGCTTGTATCTCAATGAAGGCTGGACAGTGTCAATGCTGCAGGCAAAGGAAGGACTTTGAGGATCCAAAGCTCAGGTGTGGCCTCCTTTGAAGTGCACATCAAATCAGTCACTTACTTTGAGATCCATCAATGCTTCTAGATGCCCTATGGATAGAAAAAGCTGGCACATAGCTGTATCTGTAAGTAATGTTCCCTTCCTTGTTCCAGATGATTTGAAGACCATTTCCCACCATGGAAATGATGTCCTGGCCTCAGCTGACCTTTGTTTGATATCTAGGCAGCAAGTCTTGGGACCGTAGGAAATCCTGTTGCTGTTGTTGAATGCTGTGGAACACATCATACGTACATGAGGCTACCTTCCAGTTGCTGCCCAGTCTTTCTGTGGGTAGATTTATTAACATAATATTCCTTACTTTTATGTCCTCAGTAAGCATCTGAAGTTCCAAGCTAGAGGGTATGGTTGATATTTCTCTATGCCTGGCATAGCAGAATTTTATACCATCAGGTGAAACTCGGGGGTTCAGGAGGCAAAGTTTGCTTGCAGCTGATCCATAGATGGGGAGTGAACTCCCTGAGAAACTACAGGTGCTCACTAATGTTTCAGGTGATCTATGAGGGATGTTCCTCTGGGTGGCACATAACATGGGGCTTCTGTGGGTGCAGAAGGAAGAGTTCGAGCCCTGGGGCTAGTACATGGCTGTCAACTGGATGGTGCTGGCAGCTTGTTTATCTAGAAAACCAAATGATCTAGAGGTTACGCAGATGACCAGACCATTCAGAACTGCTGAAGCTGGTGCCACGGGTCGTACTGGGAGCCAGCTGCATGTACAACCCTGTTTTGCCATACAAAAGAATGGTGGGGTTCCAGGGGAGGCTGTGCACTGGCCAGGTCACCCCTCTGTTTGGCTCTCATCCCTCCAGCACATATCTTGAGGTTGAGTGGTTGTGTGCAGGTTGTGAAAGGTGGCTTACAGCCCTGGGAAACCACTCTTGGCATGTAAAATGAATGCTGAGTGCTGAAGGGTATTTCAAACATGAAGTAATTATTGACAAAAGGCAGGGTGCATCAGCTGTTTTACTGGAAATCTCAGTTTGAGCAGAAGAAACAGTTCCATACCTAATTCTGACTCCAGCTGTTCTCATTTGATTTGCAGCCTAATTCTTCAAGGATAACAACTTTCAAGGACAATATATCAGCATTAAATGAGACAGCCAAGAAGAAGAGAAGCAGTTTATTTTTAAGGGGTTAGTCACTTCTGCTGTCCTGCGGGCAGGACTGTGTTGGGGTCTCGTGAACTAAAACCCCATGAGGTTGCTGGCACTTCAATGTGCTCCTCGACTATTCTGAACATGACTAACACAGTATAGCTCACAGACACCAAACTTGAAATACTTGTTCTTCTGGGAAACTGGGAGCTCAGAACATCTGGGTAACTGAAGCGCCCCAGAATACAGTCCTTCCGTCCATAATTTCAATTAAGTGTAAGTCAATTAGTGCTCACCGTTTAATTTCCTGATTGCCTTCTGATAAGCAGAAACATTTCCCTAAATGTTACTCAGATGTTTCCCACCTGTTATTTCAGCAATTTCTGTCAGCGATTCTTGGGTAATTACAGAGATGGGCCTGAACATAAAAGAGATCTCAAGGCTGTCAGATATTTAGAAAATGCAGACCTGAATCCAGGCTTGAAAGACTCGGACAAAGTGCTCCACTTCAAGACAGTGTTTTTCGAACTTGGATTATGAATTGCCAGGCAATAAAAATGGACTCAAAACCAAGCAATTGGGGAAATAAACAGCAAAAGAAATAGTGGAAACCGCTTCTTCTGTGCAGTGTTCAGGGAGTTGCTGCTGAAAAATATCCAAACAGACATTCCATGAAATCACGTTATTGTAACAACAATTTGCTATTATTTTATTGGGGGTTTCTTTAAGTGCTGTTTATTATAAACTTAAGTTACTAGGTCGCTCTAGTGCTGAAAGTAAAGCTGAATATGATGGACTGAGTTTAATATGGTGCAAGAATTCACAGGCAGGTAGCAAGAAGGATTATCTCCAGCCATGGAAAGGCTTTTCATGGACCAAGGAACCACAGATGGCAGAAGATCATGAGATCATGAGATTGTCAAGTTCAAGATCCTCAGGACAGTGAGAAGTGCGTGCAGCAAACTCACTGACCTGGACTTCCAAGAGAGCAAACTTTGGCCTCTTCAGTAACCTGCTTAGTAAGGTCCCATGGGATACAGACCTAGAGGGCAGGGGGGCCCAGGACTGTTGGTTGATATTCAAGGATCACCTGCTACAAGCTCAGGAGTGTTGTGTCCCAGCTAGAAGGAAGTACGGCAGGAGGGCCAGGAGACCTCCTTGGGTGGATAAGGAGCTGCTAAGGAAACTTAGAGGGAAAAAAGGGGCTTATAAAGTATGGAAGCAAGGACAGGTGGCCTGGGAAGAGTACAGGGATGTTCGGGAAGGTAGGGACCGGGTTAGGAAAGCTGAGGCCCAGTTAGAATTAAACTTGGCTAGGGATGTGAAAGATAACAGGAAGGGATTCTATAGGTACATTGCAAATAAAAGACAGACTAGGGACAATGTGGGCCCTCTCCAGAAGCTATCAAGAGAACTGGCTACCCTGGATTTGTAGAATGTTGAGGTTCTGAATAACTTCTTTGCCTTGGTCTTCACTGGTAAATGCTGTGACCACATCATTCAAGTCTTGGAAGGCAGACGCAGGGACTGTGAGAATGAAGACCTTGGGACTGCTGTAGGAGAGGAACTGGTTTGTGACCATCTTAAAAATCTGAATGCGCACAAATCCATGGGATGTGATGAAATACCTCTGCGGGTCCTGAAGGAGCTGGCAAATGAAGTTGCTAATCCACTGTCCATCATATTTGAAAAATCATGGCTGTCAGATGAAGTTCCTGATGACTGGAAAAAGGGAAATACAACCCACATTTTCAAGAAGGGAAAAATGGAAGACCCGGGGAATTACAGACCAGTCAGTCTCACCTCTGTGCCTGGCAAAATCTTGGAGCAGATTCTCCTGGAAGGCATGCTAAGGCACATGAAAAACAACAAGGTGCTTGGTGACAGCCAGCATGGCTTCACTAAGGGGAAGTCCTGCCTGACCAATTTGGTGGCCTTCTATGATGGGGCTACAGAACAGATGGACAGGGGTAGAGCAGTTGATGTCATCTACCTGGACTTGTGGAAAGTGTTCAACACTGTCCCACACAACATCCTTGTCTCTAAATTGGAGAGACATCAATTTGATGAATGGACCACTTGGTGGGTAAAGAACTGGCTGGATGGCCACACACAAAGAGTTGTGGTCAATGGCTCAATGTCCGGCTGGAGACCAGTAACGAGTGGTGTCCCTCAGGCATCGGTGTTGGGAACGGTCTTGTTTAACATCTTCAATGCTGACATGGACAGTGGGACCGAGTGCGCCCTCAGCAAGTTTGCCGATGACACCAAGCTGTGTGGTTCGGTTGCTATGCTGGAGGGAAGGAATGCCATCCAGAGGGACCTTGACACACTTGTGAAGTGGGCTGATGCCAGCCTCATGAAGTTTAACCATGCCAAGTGCAAGGTCCTACACCTGGGTCGGAGCAATCCCAGGCACAGCTACAGGTTGGGCAGAGAAGAGATTCTGAGCAGCCCTGTGGAGAAGGACTTAGGGGTATTGGCTGGTGGGAAAATGAACATGAGGCAGCTGCAGTGTGCGCTTGCAGCCCAGAAAGCCAACAGTATCCTGGGCTGCATCAAAAGGAGCGTGACCAGCAGGTCGAAGAAGGTTGAAGGAGGTGATCCTGACCCTCTGCTCTGCTCTCATGAGACCTCACCTGGAGTATTGTGTGCAGTTCTGGTGTCCTCAACCTAAAAAGGACATGGATCTGTTGGAACAAGTCCAGAGGAGGCCGCAAGGATGGTCAGGGGACTGGAGCACCTCCTGTATGAAGATAGGTTGAGAAAGTTGGGTCTGTTCAGCCTGGAGAAGAGAAGGCTGCGTGGAGACCTCATAGCAGCCTTCCAGTATCTAAAGGGGGCCTATAGGGATGCTGGGGAGGAAGTCTTCATTAGGGACTGTAGTGATAGGACAAGGGGTAATGGGTTAAAACTTAAACAGGGGAAGTTTAGATTGGATATAAGGAGGAAGTTCTTTACTGTGAGGGTGGTGAGGCACTGGAACAGATTGCCCAAAGAATTGGTGAATGCTCTATCCCTGGTGGTGTTCAAGGCTGGATTGGGCGAAGCCTTGGCTGACATGGTTTAGTGTGAGGTGTTCCTGCCCATGGCAGGGGGGTTGGAACTTGATGATCTGAAGGTCCTTTCCAACCCTAAGTATTTTATGATTCTGTGATTCTAAGAGGAGTGTGAGATTGCACTGTTACCTCTGGAGCTGCTGAACTCTCCTGGAAGTGCCAGGTCTTGCATTTAGGTCCATTGGGATGCCATGATCATCCCACCCCAGCAGAAACCCAGGATGTTCTGGGCTCTGTCTAGCAGGCATCTGGCCAGGTCTTGTCTTTGTAAGGGTAGAGGTGTGAGCATGTTGGAAGCTAGCCCATAAGCCTAGCTCATATTGGTGAGAATGGTTTTCCCATGCTGCCAGTGTCCATTCTGGGCTAAAATGCAGATTTCTTCTTTTTGTGATTTAAGCCCAGCCAATAACTCAGAACCACGCAGCCGTTCGCTCACTCCCCCCCAACATCTTCCTCCCCCCTGCTCCTAGAGGGATGGGGAGGAGAATAGAAAGAATGTAACTCCCGTGGGTTGAGATATGAACAGTCCAGTAACTAAGGTATAACACAAATCACTGCTGCTGCCACCTATAATAATAATGAAAAGAGAAATAACAACGGAAGAGAATACAACTGCTCACCACCTGCCAACCGATACCCAGGCCAACCCGAGCAGCGATCTGGGCCTTCTGGTTAGCTGCCCCCAGTTTATATACTGGGCATGATGTGCTGTGGTATGGAATACCTCTTTGGTCAGTTTGGGTCAGGTGTCCTGTCTCTGCTTCCTCCCGGCTTCCCTTCCTCCCTGGCAGAGCATGAGACTCACAAAGTTGTTGGTCAGAGTAAACATTACTGAGCAACAACTGAAAGCATCGGTGTTATCAGCACTGTTCCCGGGCTGAAAGTCAAAACCACAGCACTGCACCAGCTACTAAGAAGGAGAAAAATGACTGCTACTGCTGGACCCAGGGTACTTCTGTATTGCAGAGTAGCTGTGCAGTACAAGTAGCACACGAACAGCTTCTTATGTATTTGGTGCTCTCTTCTACATTGCCATTTCAGCTACTGTCCAGAGACATGTGACAAGGATATAAAGTAGTGCCTTTTGAAATGCAACATCTCTGTGAAAATTCAAAATTCATTTAAATTTTTACAAAGCAACAAGGGTCAAGTATGGGTATAATAACTAATGACATGTGTGTTGTTTAATCTTCAAAGCAAGTTTTACCTTTGGAGGTCCATAATTTACTCCGTAAATATTGTTCCTCTTACTTCAAAAGGAAGCAGTAATTAGATTATCCCTGGACTTAGCTTCACATTTGGTTTATACATATCTTCAGAGCAAAACTGTTGTTTGTCTACAATAGCATAATAATTCTTTTCAACTTTGTGTGTATGCCGTCAGCATTCAAAGTTGTAATTTAATACCCAGAGAAAAGATATGTTGGTGTGAGATGCAAACAGTGGTTTTCCAGCCCAGCATGCCTTCCATCCACTTGTCACGTGGTCTGAAGCTGCCTGCTCCTGCCTCTCCCCCCACCACTGCTATACCCAAATCCCTTTCTGAGTTACTTGTCAGGGGCTTTCTGCTATTTGTAGACAGTTATAGTTTCTGGGTTTACAGGATGACAACTGGTGTACGCGATTCTGGCCCCATGTAGAAACCTGCTCCAGACACACCAAGGGCACTAGGGTCTTCTGCTGGCCCTCTTTCCCACAGCCATCCCTGGGAAAGGGACATTGTGGGCATAAGCAAGATGGAAAACAGCAGAGTAGCTCCTGCTACCCACTTTGAGGCTGGCCTAAGAGGTTTTGCCCAAACAACCTACCAATGCCATGCTGGCTATGGTGGAGGCTGCGTTGGCCATGGGTTGCTCCTGGACTTTGGCCATCAGGACTGCCTTTGCCATGGGACTGAGATGAGTTTTTCATTCTTGACAAGCAGGGGGTCCTGCCACCCAGCTGGCAGAGCAGCCTGACACCATCATGGTGGAGACACCTAGTCCAGTGCCTCATAAAATGTAGCTAGAGAAGGTATGGCCAAAACATGAGAATGGGGGTCTCTTGCCCACCCAACAACTGAAGTAAGCAGTTATTCCAGTAGCTGTCACAGCTGCTCTTACCCCAGCCTCTATTAAGATTTAAATAAAGGGCATCACACCTTATGAAAATACATGCTTGGAGCCTAATTGACGACATAGCAAGATCAAAGAGATAGGAAATACCTTTTTTGCTATCGATATTTTCATAATCACCTCTATGATACGAGTTGCAGGTGCAGCACTGCAAAATCTTCTAATTAATTTTATGAAGCCTGAGGTTTTTATAAACATAAAAATGGTGATGAGCTTTTTTATAGGCTTTGGGGAAAAAAAAAAAGAAAGCATGTCTCCTTTAATATGACTTGGCTTCAACACCATTATACATTTTAACGAGGTGATGCAGGAGGAGGGGTCAAGTAGAGCAAGGACTCGTTCTGTTCCCATCAACACTGACACTACATTGTTAACACAGAAGTAATTCTGTGGCTATAATTTAAATAAAATATGTAGTGTAAGATGCTCTATTGAATATTCCAAGTTAGGAGAGTCTGTTGAGCATCGTTGCCATAGGGACTGCGTGAAGGTTGGATTAATTAAGGCCTGAACAGATGCTGTGGAGTATGGAATGTCATTTGTGCTTTCTGCTTGTAATTAGTGTGCGTAGGGTGTGTGTGTGAGAAACAAGGGAAGAAAGAGATACCACCTTAATTTGTTTGTGACAGCTTTTCAGGTAAAACAAATTATTGGTATATGGAAGGTGATACTGCTATGCATGCTAAAAATACAGATTAGACAAGAAAGAAAGAAGAGACTACCAAAATCAGTATCTAGCTGGGTCGTTATGTTTCCCATGAAATGACCAGAATCAAAGACACAATCTTCCCTCCTTGTTTCTACAGAAATGAGAAATTCACAAGAGCTGGTTCACATGTGAAATACATTAAGATTAAAGAGTCACGTTTAGTGTTAGCCTAGAAAGCTCAAACATATCATAGCTTTTAGGGGCATTTATATGCATATGTAAATTTATGCATGCAATGAAGGAGGGTACAGCTTGTACACATGCATGTGTATGTAAAGTTCAGGCCTCCTTGCTGTTTTACTGAAGTCTGCTGTGTACTCAAAGGAAGCACTGAAACATATTTCAAACAGCCTGTACTCGGTGAGCATTTGCTCTATTGCTATAGCAGGGATTGAGGTCTTTAAGATGGTGTTAAAGTCTTTCCTCTTTGCCTAAATGTGAGGGTGTTTTGCCCAGTTCTCTACTGGTTCTTCAGCATGTACCCTGAGCTTCACGGGGAAGGATTTTTTGGGATAAAGGACCACACATAAGAGTGGCACCTTCCAAAGAGGGAGATGGGCGTAGTGGTGGAAATTCGCTCTGCCACTGCTGCTCATGTTCTCCCTCCATCTTTGCAAAAGGAGGTCCCAGAATCTGGGAGGATGGCCCCAAATTTTCAAAGCATCCAAAAGCAAGAGGGGGGAAAAGCCACAAGCTATCCCATGGAAAAAATATTACCTGACTTTGGTCTTCTGAACCTTTAGGAAGTGGGAATGCAGTGCTACAGAACAGCCATAGTTCATTTATGAATAACTGGTTGCATTGGGACTGCAGCTGCTTGAAAGAGAAAAGCAAAGAATGCTCACAATGTTCTCTAAAAGTGTTTAATTGAAAAGAAATCAGCTTCTCAGAACTGCATTTTCTACAGTGAAGGAAAAAAGTCTCTGCAGCACTTCCAAGTGAAACTTTGCAGAAACCCAACAGCTCCATGTTTTAAGAGGACAAGTGTCCAACACTCCTTGATTAGGAAATGTGTTCCTACTGCTGCTAGTAGTAAACCAGAATCAGTCATTTTAATCTAAAAAGGTATAAGGCAGAAACAAGGATATTAACTTACTGGAAGCTATTAAATGAAATATTTCTGTAGTGCAATTCTCATCCTGGATCCTATTTAAAAAAATTATTTTCTAAGCACTTCTGGCAAAATTTCATACCTTAGTCTGCTGCTCATATATATACTAATCAGGCACTTGAAATACTTCTTTTTTTAAAATAGAATTATTTGTAGTATAAAACTCAATAAATTGTCTGTGTGACTGAGGAATGAAAAGTGATGGATGCTTTTTTTCTAGATTGTGAGAAGTAACAGCCGGTCCTATGAATGCTGAAGCATGTCTCTTTCCCAGGTGCTCAATCCTCTCTTTCTCTCTCCAATTTGCTTGTTAAATCTGCTGCATTTTCCACTCGTTTCTTAATATTCAAGGATTTTCTGAGATGCTCTCTTGGGAAATGTGGCTTCCTTAGGGTTATGGAAATAATTAGAAAAGATTACAGCCTGCTTTTTGAAGGAGTGTAGATTTATTTCTGTTCTTCTTGTTGCTAATGAGAGGCTTGCTTGTTCTTACTTTGACTTAGAAAACTTTTTTTTGCAGAAAGAGAATTACAATCTAATCCACAATAAGAAAAAACGAATCTTTGAGAGAAAGTTGAAAAATCAACTTACATAGCTGAATGGTTTTGATCAAATGAATATGTTTAAATTAAGCATAGATAATCTTTTAAATAGAAAGGGCTGAAACAGACTGGAGGTATTGATTCAGCTGTCATGTCAGTAGGAAAAGTCAGAAATTAAACAAACCATCTAGCAGGAGTGTCACCAGATCTGTGTTGAAATTCAAGTGAATTTAGTTCAAGTAAGTTTACTCTTGTCTCTGCCCCAGGCCTGAACCTTGAGCAAATGACACTTGTACCGTTTCTTTAACTGCATGTAAACTTTTCTCTTTAGACACTTAGAAGAGTTTAATCCAGAGCATACCTTCCTAATATACTGCTACAGACTTTCCTTACATAGTTTCTGAACACATCTATTCAGTTACCAGCTACTTGATTTCAATGGCAGTTTAGATGCTTTCTCAGTTTTAGGCAGATGCCAAGTACCATTTTGCCCCAGGTCCCTGCTCCTTGGCTCTGGGGTTTTGTATGTTGTTGGCAGATCTTACATTTTTTTCCCCATCTTTTTCTTTCTAGAAACTTTTTCCCCTTTCATTAGTGATACACAGTGAAATGTTGCATGTTTTTATGATATTAACATTGAATCCTTCCTACAATTACTTACTAGATCACTTTCACATATTGTTCTCACATTCTGCCCTTCAAATTAATCTTTATTTTCCATGTGGTCCTTAATTGTCTTAATGAAATGATAACTGAATGATAAGTCTTGAAATGATCTCTTGTATCTCAAGGTTCTTTGAATATGCCCTCACCAACCAGCACAATTAAGAGCTTTCAGCTAAGTATCAATCAACTACCTGGGACACTAGACAAAATGTAGCTGTGACAACCTCAAGCCTCGCATGTGCTAAACTCCTTGGCAGGGAAAATGACCTCTAGTTACTGCCATTCAGCTGTGTCTGAAGTGTTTGTCGTATCCAGGCTAGCTTGCTGAAATAGAGGTTGGACATCATTAAGGCATTTTGTACCTTCCATGTCAAAAAAGTGCAGGACTTTCTCGGGAGTTGTTTGGTGCTAAAACTATTGAATAAGGCAGAGATGGACAATCATGTTCTGAATTTATGCCTTAATTTCTTTCCCTAGCACATATTACTGAATTTATGACTTGACTTCTCTCGCAAGGCTTTCAATACGGCTTCTCCTATCACCTCTGAAACCAAACTGGAGAGGGTATTTGTTGATAAATTCAGTCTTGCATCTGTACTGGTGTAACGCCAGAGCGCAACAGAGGCTGGAAACTGAGAGATCCAGACCTAAGGTATCTAGAAGCAGAAAAGGATTGGTATGCCCTAGTGGACCAGCCAAGCTGAGTCAGCAATGTACTCTTGCAGTGGGGAAGGCAGAGCAGCAAATTCAGCAGTGTTAGCAAAAGCATAGCCAGCGGGTCAAGGGAAGCAATTATTTTGATCCTCTAGGTACTTGTGTGGCTGTTTCAAAGATACTGTGTCCAGCTTGGGGACCCAGTTCAAGAGAGTTTCTGGAAATTGGAGTTCGGGGGTCCAGAGGAAGATGGAGATGGTGTGGATGCCATAAAAGGGGATTTAATGCTGTCTTCACCTGCCTAATGGACAATACAGAGGAGATGGAGCCAGACTTTGAGAGCTGCCCAGTAAAAGGACAGGAGGCAGCAGATTCGAACAGCAGCAAGGGGAATTCCTATTGCATTTAAAGAAAAACTTCACCATGGAGGAGGAAACATGATGGGACAGCTTGTGCAGAGAGGCTGTGGCACCTCCATATTTTTATATTTTCAAACTGTATCTAGCCAAGACCCTGAGCAAGCCGACTTAACCTGGAACCTCTCTTTGAGAAAGATGTTGGACCATCTAGAGAACTCCTTCAACTTTCTGATTTTGTGAGAATTATTATTAAATCTATCCTGGCCCATCCCACCTAACAGCATCTAAAACCTTTATTGTCTGCATTGCTCCACTAGAGCCTTGTTGTTTTATTTGGGTTTCATCACCTCCTTTCGTTCTCATTCTGACTTAGAAGGCACGTAACAGAGATTTACTGCTGTGAACAGACAAGTTTCTACTCTTATTTCAAATTGCATACTCTTCCATTGCACAGAATTATTTTCTATCAGTACAGTTCTAGTGCTCACCATTGTTTAACCTGGGTTTTATTACACACTCTCTGCTCTCTGTCGGGGACAATATGCAGCTGTGTTACCTTAGGTGTAATGCTGAAAAAGAGTTCTGCTTCTTTGTATTATTTGTTTTGTTTTACCCTCAATTTAGCTGATCTTCTGCAGATGGTATGTTCAGGAGATGGGCTAGGATGTTTTTTCTTAATGTATTCTTTTTGGACTGGAGAACACAAGCCTTGGCTTCACATGCTGTCTAGAAATAATACCTAAGGCAACCAAGGATCTGAAACATGATAAATGTCAGTCCACATTGACTCCGTTGTTTATCAAAGCTACAGAATAAAATCTTAGCTAACATAGAATTTGCTGTTGAAAACCTGTGATCTCAATAGGTATTTTTGTAAACAAGCTATGGTATACCCTCAAAGCAATTTGTGTCTCTTTTTTATCATTTAAATCCTACTAATTATTTTTAAAACACATGGGATTGAATTTCAAGTTCTTTCACTTGAAATAGTTTGAGGTTACATGAGTTTTTCTTTAAGCTGTTACAGAAACCCATTAAAATGAAGGGGAAGACTTGCATTGGCTTTAATGGACCCAGAACAAATGCCCTTATGAGCATTTGGGAAAGGTGCCAGCCAGACACACAGGTGTCCCTTTATTTACAAGGGACAGAAGAGCTAGCTGTGCAAAAGCCATTGCCAGACCACACAGTGTGTTACCCACGGGGGTGACTAAGAGGGTAGGAGTGTTTGATCCTTTTTTCATTGACCCTGATAGGGCTGCCCGGGTCTGCTGCTTGCAGCCATGATGACTCAGGGAGAGGTGAGCATCTGCCTCCCAGGAACAGCATGGAGATCTCCAGCTCCCATATGGAGCTGGCAGAAGGAGATGGAATCGTATTATTTAATGACCAGCCAGGCAGCATGCGAGACATTTCTTTCTCAAGGAGGTTAAAGCATTTGGCCAACACTGCTGGGGCTGGTTCCGAAAGGCAGAGCCTGAGAGCCAGATCTAGCACCATGAAGCAAAAAGAAAGTCAGATCCTGGATGCTAAGACAGCTTCTGGGGAGAAGTTTTTCAGACTCCTCCTGCCACAGCGTGAACCTTCTACACTGGGGGTTAGTTGCATGAGCATTGGGAGATGCTGCTGAGGGTCAGGGCATGCCACTCCAGCAGTTGGGTACAGCACTGTTCTTAGCTGATGGTTTAAGAATATGCTGTAGGAATGGATGTGGCTTAGTAAATAACAGCAGAGGGGAGATAATAAGCTTTCTGACAGACTGATAGCAATTAGCAAAACTTACTGGAAGATCAAATCACCTCTGATATTCCTTGGTATGAAGAGCAGGGTTGCAATGACCTGAGATGATGTTGTATCTAATATTTTCAATATGGCTTTTTATCATTTATCATGAAAGTTGTGGGGTTTTTTCAGCATTGCTTAAGGAAAAGAATGAAGTCTAAGGGGGACATGTCTGGTGTCTGTCACATCTGAGGATGATGTACCCATTTGTTCAGTTTCTTCAATGTCAGCACTTCTTTGATATTCTAGTGTCAGGATCTGAATGATTTTCCCTTTTGACAGCAAAAACAAATTGTAAAATATAAAGATACATGGAAGTCTGGCCAACATATCTGCACGCCTCTTCCCTTCAGGCCCAAGTGAACTAACAACATGAGAAAGAGAGAAACTGGTTTAGCAATGGGGTGTTATTCAGCCATCCATGTGCTGGAAGGAAACAAGGGACCTCATGGTTTCAGTCTTTCTGTGGCTGCAGAAGGCAGATAGGGAGGTGACTGCCTCGTTCCTAACTCATTCTTGCCATTCCTTGTGTAACGTTTATCCTACCACCAGTGATTGTTGCCTGTGGGAAATAGGGGTTATGATCCCCTTCAGGTTACAGGGTTACCTGGACATCTCACTGCAGAGCCAAACTGGCTGCAACTGCAGGAACAGTGGAAGCTCATTTCCATTTTATGTTAGGGAGTTGAGGAAGCGCTGATTTACTAAACCAAGCAGTGACAAAGTTTTCAGCAGCACCCATGACCAATCTCACAGGTCTGTTCATATTCATCACATGGCCCTTCCCAAGCACAGAGACATTGGGAGGCCATGAATGCTGTATGCTAAGAAAGCAAGGGCCTGGGAGAGCTGTAATGGAGTTCCTGAGGCCACTGAAGGGCTAAGAGCCAGGAAATCTTCTATATGGATTTCCCAAGACTCTCCTGTCTGTCTGATCATAGCCTAGCTCTTTGGCATGTCAGACTGTAGCAATTTTTCAGGAAGCACAGAGATAACGTACACTCTGGGAAACAATAAATTCAAAGTCCAGACTGAGGAAGTGCAGCTTTGTCCTTTCACAAACCAGGTGTATTTTACTTACGTAGAGAGAATACATATAAACAAACTAAAAATCAGGAAAAATCCAGGCTTGCAGCCAACATCAAGCCCCCCATACCTCCACCAGCTGCAAGGTTTTTAACCTGCCTATTGCAGAAGAGAGCTGATGGTTCTGACTATTCACTATTCTGCTAATTCAGGTTAGCATTGCACTGGGTCTGCTGGACCTGCTGGCATACAAAGGGCATGAAAACTGAAATAGATACATTGCTCTGTCTGCCTGCCTGCCTGTCTGTCTGTTTATCTATACCTATATATATACATTTGCATGCCTGACCATATTTTTCTGAGCAGCTATGGGACCAGAGTCTTGATTATGCTGGTATAAGCCTCTAACTATATCTTTGACCTCAATGCATTCATGCCCATCTACATCTCTGGAGTTGAGAGTGAGATTTTTGCCTCATTAATTTGCCACTTCTCAAGCTACCTAATGTCACCCCATGTGGAAGACATAAAATAATAGACTAGTATCTCTCCTGTGCTGCCTTTCCTCAATAGGATATCGCTTGGGGAATTTATCTCAGGCTATGGAAAAAAAATTAACCATAATTGTTTCTGTTTCAGCAGTTCTTCATTTTGTTGCCTTTGAACTGTGTCTGGAAACAAATACCTTTCTTCTTTATCTTGCTCTTGGGACTGTCAGTAGATCTGCTTTCAGGTGGCTTAATGAGAAACAAGCCTCTGTCGACAATGTTTAAGGAACATGATTAATTGCTTGAGTTGAAGGCTGCAGCATGCCTCCATCTAATACCTAGAAAAGCAGGAGTCAGGGGCAGAACTGTGCCCTTTCAGCAGTGGGGCTGTTTCTGTGTGCAAAGAAAGCCCAAACAACACCTCAAGCTCTAAGCTATGCTGTTGCAAATGGGCAGCTACTGCCTGTTCGGGTCCCATCCCCACAATCTTCTGTTGCAGATTTGTCACCTGGATGTTCCTTCACCTTGCAGGCTTGTAGCTGTGGCTGCGTACTGAACTACTCATACTCAACTACTCAGCTACTCAAGCCAGGCTGAATTTGCTCCACCCTGAGGAAGTAAGTGTCTCTCTCTGTTCTTCTTTGGGAGCTGAGTCTGAATCAGAGCAATGTTTTCCAAGCAAGAGAAACTCCCAAATAAGGTGGATAGATTGAGAAAATAGTAAACCTCCTTAGAAAAATAGGAGAGAAACATATTTAGGGCAAAAATCACTGCTTAGTGCTCTGCACATGGTTAAATTATTGTAAGGAACCAGGAGATGAATCTTTACTTTTATCATAACTTCATTTAGTTTTATGAAGGCCAGTCTGAAGTAATTTAGTTGCAATCACCACGCATATTCTTCTTCAGAAAAAAAAAGAAAGCAGTAAGTCTACAAAGATTCACTGTTATTCACATTCCAATTTTGGATGGACAGCATAATATGGTGCTTAAAATGAGTTGTCCTGGCCAGCTTGAATTGGAGAAAGGTGCTGAAAAAGAGGCTACTGAAAGGGCAACACTTTCTCTCTTGCCAGTACTGCCACTTACTACTGTGGTAAATCAAGGAGTGTTATAAGGGAAATATAAAGGCTGAGAGCTGGCATAAAGTAAGCAGGCGAAAAATAACCCAAGCATTAGGTCTGAGGGAAAAGTGTGGCCAACATCCTATGTGTCTCAGTTGTGCTGGATTAACTTACCTTAGTGTTTTATTGCATGGTATTTTAAAATTAGAAATTATATTGCAAATGCAGGCAGTAAGCTGTTCGGAGCCAGCTATAGAGTTTGCTTCATTCTGGGGCGTTCATTAAGACTTAGGCCTTCAGTAGTGATTCTTAGATATTCATGTTTGATTCATTCACCTTGTTGTATCATACAGAGTTATTTACACTTTTGGGAAGAGTGAGCTCTGGCTGTAAAACATGTCACATCAGATTGGTGAGGTGTTACACGAATTCTTTTCTTTCATGGACTGAAGAAACCTCAGAAATCAAAACCATGAGTATATGTATTATTTCTGTACGAATTATATCCCCTGTAAATGTGATGGCATGTGTACGAAGCTTTGATTACTCATCCCACCTTGAGCTGGGAAACTGCTTAACCCACAGGAAAAAGGGAAGGGTTTGAAGTCTACCAGCACTGGCATTTCATAGAGTGAATGAACCTGAAAGAGAAGTGCAAGCCCTTACTTCTGATACAGTAAAAGGCTGGCAAGTTCCTACAGATTTTTACTCCCAGATGACATCAGTTTCTCTCTGGCAACTTGCAGCTTGTCTAGCACTGCAAGGTAAATATAGCCATGCCATGGAGTGGTAGGACTGTGCCATCACCTCTAAGAGCACCTTCCCATCTTCCCGTTCTTAATGCGGGAAATCAGCAAACTACAGAGCAGATGATGCATAAACCTGCAAGGGCAGACCAGCAGTGTGTACTGGCATGTCTCCCATACAGGGGAGACAGAAGGTATGCTGATTTCTACCCTTTGAGACTCTAGCCCAAGGTAATGGCATGTTCCCTTTTGACTTCAGTAGGAGCAGACTCTGGTGTCAGAGCAAGGCTTCCTTCCACTAGAGGAAAAACACAGCTGAAGCATGAAGTTGAAGGGAGAGAAGCATCAAAAGCTGCCTCAACAGCAGTGGTTAGACTTAAACACTGTGCACACCTTTAATGTTCTTAAGAGCCAGGTTCCAGACGTGTAAGTGCATTTTTTTGTCTGATGCCAAGAAAACAGATGTGAGAGTTATTTCCTAATAGCCATAGGCAGCATCACATGACTAATTCAGCATCTCCCAAAACTGGGTGCCTGCCTAGGCGTGTGATGGAAAGGTGGGAAGAAATAATCTGAGTATGTACATTCCTTGTGGTAAGGCAAATTTAGCTCATAGAAGCCCATGACTAACAAATACCAAGAACTCAAGATTTCTAATTATAAAGTCACAGCACCTTGAGATTTGATAAGCTTTTACAAAGCTTGTGAAATTTGATGGAAAGGGAGCCTTATAGGGCTCAGGCAGAAAAATTCACGATGATCAATAGGTATGTACCTTACATGTTCTTTTTGGGGGTTAAGCCATAGCCAAAATCTTTCTTAGAGAGTAAGTACATTCTGTCATTCTAACTGGTTTAAGTAGTAATGCTGAAAATAAGTAACCACCCTCTCTCTGCAGGTTATTGTCTGTTTTGTAATTGTCCTGAAGCTGATATGAGAGAATATGATGGTATCACTGCTGGATCTGCGCAGGGAGATCACATTCAGGACAAACTATTCCATAGACCCTGTCAACTCTGCAATGTTTCCTCAGCTATATTTGTGTGCAGAACAACTTCCTTCAGTACAAGCTATAATTTGGGCTACATCTCCTTAAAACGCCTTTTTTCCATGATGTCCTGCAAAGACATGACGGCCATTAAGGTGCCAGGGGGCCACAACCAGTGTATTTAATGTTCACCAACATTTTCACCTTGTTTCTCTGTACCCAGCAGCTATTTCAATGTCTCTTGCTTTTATATCTGGCTTGATGGTTTTCTGGGATGACACTTGTCTGTGCTCTAGTCTTGGTCCCAAAACAAGAGCCACCAAATGGCTCTTGGTTTGGGATTGCAGCTACCTAGTGTTAGGGTAAGAGAAATAGCAAGTAACCATAGAGTAATATTAACCATGCAGTTGAAGTGTGTCAATCTAATTTGTATGTCAAACTCACACTGAGAAAGTTTGCTGATCTGTATTTGTGTAAAACCCAAGGAATTTTTCATCGAAACTCATTCCTGAAAAGCCTAGTCTATACAGTGTTGTATTATCCTCACAGGCATATGGGCAAGAATATGTCACCTTAATGCAAGAATAAAATGAAGTGCTTTTGTTTTGCCTTTTTTTCACTGTGCAATAAAGATGAGATGTATATATCCACAAGTCAAAAATACACCCGATGTGTTCTCGCAGATCATGTTGGTCTCATAAAGAAAACCCTACATACAAATAGCTGATGAAAACATTGCAGCAGTTTCAGTATTTTCACTGAGAATAGACTACAAATTAAGTTCCCTTTAATAGAGTCTTTCAGTCGGTTACCTATTGAACTGCCTGTAGTGTACAGCTGTGCTGTCTTTTTTATTTATTTACCTTTCGGTTATATCAATTAAGCTACATAAGTCCCATTCGAAAGGCAAATGAAATAGGCTAAGAAATTCCACCCATATGGCCTTTTAGGCAAAAATAGTCTATGGCCTTTTAGGCAAAAATGCAGGTTACGTGCCAGGACTGCTGCAGCAGTTTAGGGTACTCTTTTGTACAGTTGGTGGATCCTGACAGGTACAGCGAGATTTTTGCCCTGGGAATTACTGTATTTGTCACTGCCTAAGTAACCTGCACAGGCAGGCAAGACGGATCAGGTCTGCACCAAGCCAGAGGTGATGGCGTGGACTCTGTCATCACCTATAGATGATGAAAGGCTTGAGGACTCTGCTTTTACTAAAGCTGGGGTATGTGGCCTTTTGTGTTGACTGCAGGACTGGAGAAAATGAAAAATTGGCAACCTCAAGGCAAAAAGAGGCAAACTAAAAAATACCACTGGGAGGGACACAGGGGAAGCTAAGGACAATGGTAGCATGGGCTTGTTCACCATGCAAACTTGGCTTAGGGTATCATTCTAAGCTGGAGAAGTCAGCCTCCAGTAGAGCATCAGGGATCTCTAAGGAGAGGGCATCTGGGTTGGGGATTTTATGCATGAGGGCTGTGTTATTTTTTCTAATGACATCTGATCTCTCATGCGTTTTTGGTGGGGTTTTTTTTGGTGTGTGTGTGGTTTTTTGGTAAGGAAACGCAAAATGGTCTCTTCCAAGGCCGTTTTTATCCACATGTCTGCTTGCTCCTGTCTGTCCAAGACCTCACAAAGGTATTTTGTAGGGCAGAAGATTCAGCCTTTTGGGTGAGGATGCACATACACTCAAGAGCTAGGACTGCACCTGGGGAACAGAGAATAGGAAACGCTAGGCAGATGTTGCACTGTGGTCATGCACTAGGGGCCCCAGGGTTAAAAGGCATGTGCCTCGACATGGGCTAGACCCTAGATGTCTGCAGACTCCCTAGGAAACAGGGGTTGGATCTCCTAATAGCTAGGTGCTGAGCATTAAGGACATTAGGACAGACGCCATCACAGCTGCATCATTCCTCAGAGCTGTCATTATCAGTCTTATTTATAAAAGTGCCTACTTCAGGACCATGCACAGCTTTACCCCACTTAAATAAACAAACTGGCGTTTGAAAGCAATTGTAGCTGCCTGCGTTCTTACCCTGCTACACCATTGCATACCCAGCAGTAGCTGAATGAGCTCAAGTCAAGTAGTCACTTCTGAAGAAACAGACACTTCTGTTCAGGAGCTGTCATCAGTTAGTAATATCTCACAAGAAAGGGGACACTGAAAAGCTAAGCTTGTCAAAGTAGAGAAGTGACTGTGGTGGTAACTTCCTCCCTGGCCATCCTTTCCTGTACTTCCTCCTGGGACCATCTCCTCAGAGGTGCCAAGTCAGTGTGGAAGCTCTGTGAAGGACTACAGGGTGGTCTTGATGTGCCTCCCAGCTCACAGACCTCCATACTCTCCTCAGAGCCCTGATGAGGGAGCCAGCTCTTCTGCAAAACAGCCAAACAGGTTGGTTAGTTTAGCTCATTCTCTCTTAAAACCCTGTTAGTAGGTGATAAAAGAGTAACTCACACAATTTTATTGTAACCCTTATGGTCTAAAGGCATAAGAAGGGCTTAGAAGAGATAATACAGTAGGGCTGCCTTTTAGGAGACTTTCAAGCCAATAATAATTCTGATCAAACAGAGATCACATCCCACTGGGTTTTACCAGGTCTGTTTTAATCCTGAAAAATAATAAATCCATAGAGAAGCCTGAAAGTGTAACCACTGGAGTTTGTTGTATTTTCATCCAGAAGTATGTTGTTTTTAAAGAAGATGACTCTGTTTTGGTTCAAAACTCAGAGATTTCTTTTAGAAGTACTGCAGTGCCTAAGTTACAGATTTTTTCATGCAGTGTGTTTCATCATTTCTGCTCTTATGCATAATTTTTCAGATCTTCGCTTATCAAATTACCACAGCATTAAGGGTCCTGAAGAAATTAGAGTAATCACTCACTGTAATGAAATGTTTAATATTTTATTAGGCACTGCATGCAATATGCAGCATGGAGATCTCATATGAAACTTACCATATCTTTATATATATCTCTCGTACACCTGGTTGAATCAGTTGGGACAAAGATTCACAACTTTTGTGGTGTGGAGACAATGTATTGTATTGTGTCAGGGAGGTTTTGTCATCCAAATTGACAGCTGCCAAGAATAGCGTTGGTTATGTCTAAGCATGAGGAGATGGGCACAACAAGAAGTCATGTTGTATTGGCAATGTCCAGCTCTTCTCACCAAGATGGAGATAATAAAAAGGAACGTAGGAAAGTCCCACAAAAACACAGACCTTTGCAGTGCATCCCGGTGCAGCCAGCAGTCCTCAGTTCAAACTCAGAACAGCTCTAAAAGGGAGCTTTGTTTCCTCACCCAGGGCTCAGCCAGCCAGGATAAAAAATTAGAATTGTCCATGTAAGTCTCAGAGAACCGACAAGAAGTTAGAGTTTGGCATTCAATTGTATCACTGGGTCTCAGCTTTGTGGTCTCAGCTTTCAAAAGCAGAGGTGTCGTTACTGAATTTATGGGGGTACTTTGGATGGCAATTTTCACTGTTGAAACATAAATTATTGAGAAGCCTGAAAGAATTAGCTCAGAAATAAACTGAATATGTGCCTGCAACCAGCAACTCATAAAGAAAGGAGAGAGAGTAATATTAGCTATAAATGCCTCATCTCCTGTCTTGGTCCTGAAGGACCTGCTCAGGAGTTTCTGGGAAGTGATGCTGTTTCTCCAGAGGGAATGAGGCTCTTTCCCACATTTTCTTATGCCTCTGGATGTGTTCTTTGATTTCCAGATCTACTTTTATTCAAGAGCCACATGAAATGTTTTTATTGAAATCCTGATCTCCAGAGAGAGACAGAGGAAACCATGCAAACCAACCAGTAAAAAAAAAAAGAAAGAAGAGAGTAATTTAGTAAGTTGCAACAGAGCAGGAAGTTCAACAACAACAACCAAAAAAGTGAGCCACAACTGTAAAATTCAGAGCGAAAACAAAGGAACCACATGAAATACCTATTCCAGCACAGAAGAAGAAATAAAAAGAGAACAATCATAAAGGAGATATATTAAAAACGACCTTAAACATAATGTTGACTCTATACCACTGCACTAGGTTGCTTGGGACCTGTATTTTGAGACATCAGCACATTAAGCTCCGGATATTGCCTTGGAAACCTGAGCTAGCGCTGGGTACTTGGACAACCATGTCCACGTCATTGTGCTTGAGGTCCAGTGTGTGCTAGTGGGAAGGTGAGCATTTTCCTTTCCGCACACAGCCGAAGTTCTCAGTCCTTCTTTGCAGCAGAGGAAACCGTCATAACTTAGTTACAGTGGTCTGCTTGAGTTGCAGGCTGCCAGTATCATTAACAAGCTGGTTTCCCATGATCGTGTATAGCCTGAATACACAGCGTATATTCAGAGGGTATACACAGAATAGTGTAGTCCTGAAAGCGGCACTAATTGGGAAACAGGGAGCCTGCCTGCTCTACTCAGGCATGCCCTTGGCTAGTTACAAGACTATGGACACATGATGCCAACTTCTTAACAGGATAGGTGTTATTATTGTGCTCTACATGAAACACACAGAGACATACCTAAATATGTGCATATGTATGTATATATATGCACACATATATGAATGCACAAAGTGTTGTATCTTTGGTCTTCTTGATGATTAATGTGAGTTGTTTGTATTAATAGAAAACCAAATTACATTGGACCAAAGTCCATTTTAATATTTATTTTAAATTTAGCAGATTTTATTTTAAATTTTAAATATTTATTTTAAATTTAGTAGCTTTCTTGAGTAATACTCAGGAGACACCACCCAGCTACATGACATCCCCTAGACATTGCAAATCTCAGCAGCCACCAAATCATGCCCTCCTGCGGCCTTTATCCACACTCCTGCCTGTGCTAGTGCCAGGTGGAGGTGACGCCATGCCATGCTCCAGCAAGGTGGCACTGATGCCCATCTGCTTCTCCATGCTGGGGGCAGCAGGGAACAAAGCTCAGTGACCTCCATTGCTCACTACTCTATAGGTTTTTCACCTAGAATGAGCAGGTGAAAAAGTCCCAGGTAAAAGATCCCATTTCCAATGTCAGTTCCGTAATCAGGGGAAAAAAATAATCAGTCATTTCACAGCTAAGCGCACACATGCCATTGTGACTGACAGCAAATCCACTGTAGGCAGAGATGGGGACCAGTGTTGAGAAAGTTGACGGCTCAGTGGGTAGTGACAAAATGCTAATTTTAACAGTTATCCTTTTTTGATGCATTTGAAAAGCACACTGTGGGCAGAATCTCACTGGTGGGAGAGAGTTTTAGTAAAGCCTGCAGCTTTGCAGTTCTCCCCCTCTGCGCTGCTGAGCAGGCTGAGACCCAGTCTGGCGCACGTTTATTTCTGTGGGACAAGCACCTAAACACAGGATATTGTATTGGAAACCTGAGCTGCCTTATACAGCAACTCTGTGTAATGCTTTCCAGAAGAATGAAAAGGCAGCAACGGTGAGGCTGTACAAATAGTATGATGAACACATGTGTATCTTTTTTCCTCTATATCACAACATACACAAAGACATGTAATCATGCTAAAGCACATTCTTAAGATTGTTATACCCATCAATCAAAATCTAGGAAATGCCAGAATGAAAATTGCCTATATGATCTTACATCTCTTGCTTTCATATCTTGTGCAGCATGTACTGTCTTAGGAAGCTCACATATTAATTTTCCCATATACCTATGCCTCATTAAGTGCATGGAGCAGATGAATCCCCTTACTGAGCAATTATTCACTGTTTTATCCCATCCTTGCTATTTAATATGAGGTTTCATACTTTATTTATTACTCATCCCTATAAATCCTGCTGTGAGGATGAAGTTATTAACTACTTTATAGGCTTTTCTGTTGTACTTACCATTATGAAGCCTGAATGCTTCACAAACAATAATGGATATATTCTCCAACTAACTCTCTAGGATGACAGCATGAGTTATCACCATTTTAAAGCTGGCAGTTTGAAGCACAGAATGATTAGGATCAGAAGTATTCCTTAAGTTTAGACACTTACTTTTGAGTATATGGGGTACCAGACTATTTAAGCCAGACTTTTCATGTTGTTATTGGAAGAATATTTGTTCCACTCTTGAAGTTGGTCTGTCTTGCACACTGTTGTTTCAAAAACCAGATGCTGTGGAAAAAAACAGACTGTGACCATGTACCCAAAGTTTGTACTACACTGCAGTTGTTGCCCAGATGACAACAGAGAATTCCTTACACTCCACTGCTTTTGGGTTAGGTTTGGTTTTGGTCCCCTTAGTTGAAAGATGTAGAGGATGGACAGTGATGACTTGGGTGAAAGCTGTAGAGGACGGCCAGTTTAGGATTTAGACCCAGAACCACTCACCCCATCTCTAGTTCAGTAACTTCAGTTGGGGTTTTTCCCTATTTTGAAACTCCAGTCTCTCCCTTTGGGCTCCTCATGCCAGCTCTGGTTTTGCTCAGTCTACTGTTACTGCAGCCTATAAACACAGCTAAGAAAAAATACTTAAGTAAGAAAACCACTGTTATAAGGCAGCATTGGCATGAGAACAAATGGTTACAAACTTCCCACAAAGACATTTAGTCTGTAATTTAAAGGAAGATGCTTAAACATCAGAGAAATATGCAGTGGCCTTCTACCCAGAGAATGGGTCAAGGAAGGTACTTTTAAAATGCAGATGCATGAGATCCCAGATGAGCAAGCATATATGTGGTGCTTCCGAGAGCTGGGTCCCTTTCACTCCTGTGGACACTCACCCCTTGTGTGATCCAAAGCAAGTTCCCCGGTCTCAGGTCTCATCAGGTCCCTTCTGTCTCAAACATGGTGAGGATTGGTGCTGAGGTGCATATAGCACCGCTGGGTGGCAATCAGCTTTCTTGGCTTGTATCTAGTATTCAGGGCTCTGAGCTCCTGGTCAGGCAAAAGGAGGAGAGCTGTTTCCCCCCACCAAACTTGATCATTCAGCCACTGAAGGTGGATGGACAGGGGCCCAAAGAGCTATGCAGGTGTGAACACTGTGTATGTGTATAGGGCTGGTGTTGCTTAAAGGATATGTATAGGGCCGGTGTTGCTTAAAGGATTTCAGTTATAAAATCAAGGTCTACACCCAGTAGAGGTGATTTTTAAACTTACAAGGTGGACAGATTTGGGAACAATTTCACAACATGGGAGAAAAGAGATACGTAGGGTGAACGCAGTCTTACTTGTCAAATCTTTCCAAAGGTGACAGGATGCTTTGAGATGCTCAGAGCAAACCTCTCAAGAGTATTTTTTTGACAAATGCAAAGGAACCCATCTTCCCAGTTGTTTTTTTATTTTAAGTGCCTGAACTACAACTATCTGCAATTTCTACAGCTGCAGAAACAAATACTGCAGAAACCTGATGCAAATGTCTGGTACACATAAATAGAAGTCCATGCAGTCAACATACTGTGTATAAGGAACTGAAACCAGGCTCTTAAAATGGGAAGTGTCTGGTAACATTAAGAATGGGTGGAGCTACCAGCCCTACCTGTAATATTTAATTTCACTGTTCCAAAGTGTGTTGCAAGCTCTCTCATGTCCTTGCTGCATGTTCTGTCATGTCGTTACACACAGGAAGGTCCCTCATTCTCCATACAATCAAGACACCTGTATTTCATTTTTGGGGCATACTCTGGTTACTGGGGTTCACCAGTAGCTGTGCACTAGATCATACCTGCACAGAATGAAATGAGGGTGTGTGTATATGTGTGGATGCAGGTACATGGGAGTGTATGTGTGCATACACAAGTATGCAAGGATGATGAAGATACTTTCCACATGACTGATTTCACTTTGGAACTATGACTGTGTCATAGCATTTGACAACAGGTCTCAGAGCACAGTTTCACCTTGCTGTCCCACTTTCCAGTGATAACATGCCTCTTGCTGATTGGGGCAGCTCCTCCACAGTACCCCCCCCACACTGATGGGGGCATTGCCTTGAGATCCAGATATTTCCCTCAGGCAAGGAGGTATGACATGGACAAAGCAGCAGTGCACTGCACATGGCAGAACCTGTCTTCATGCTGGCTACTGTTCACACTGTGTAGAGAGGATTGCTGAGGGAGAGGGACAGTTATGTCACATTTTGGCATTGCAACCCCGGCATCAGAGATGCAGAGATGGGGAAACCTTTCTTACAGGGTACAGCAAAGAGAGGCAGGGTAGCAGCATCAAAGTGCTGCAGGATCAGTGCCAAGTTGAGGATGTGGGCTGTGTACACCAGTAGGTGTTTGTTCAGTTGCTGGATGAAGGAGGAGCCCCAGCGCCTGTCTGCATTGCCCCAGGTCTTGTTCATGTCTGAGGGCAGGAGCAGCCACTCTGTACTGGGTCTGGGACAGGAGCTGTGGGGTCCAGGAGCCACAGCCTGGGTGGTGGGGGCAGATCAGCAGCTGGACAGGCACAGCATCACCATGTGAGTGAGTCACTGCAGTGCCCCAGGCTCTGAGGCACACTGTGGAAACCGTGTGTGTGATCCCACCTTTAAATGACAAACTTTCTGGAAGCCAAACGGCACAGACATTCACACAGGAAGGAACAAGTTTAATACATCCTTCACAGATGTATGAACCCTCATTTACTGTGTCTCAGGAGACTGTCCCAGCTGATGTCCTCAGTCTAGGCCATAGGAAAACTGGTGGCACTCCCCTCTCCCTTGCGGCAAAGAAACCAAGATTCACACAGTGAGCAAGAGAAGCCCTGTGTGGAGAACACTCAGGGAAGGGAAAATCCAGCCTATGTGACCAACAACTGCTTCTATATTTTGTTGATGACTGTTCTATGTAAAACACAGGAACAGTACAAATTTTGCTTAATTTGTCCTTAACTAAACAGCACCCCTAAATGCTTTGACTGAATCTGGCTCTGAATCATATTGCAGATTTTGACCAGGTAGTGACCTGAAAAGGAGTCTTTGACAATATCCTCTAAATGCCTTTTTAAGGTAAAAATCGGTTTTTTTCTACAAGCAGGGTAAATTACTGGGCTTTGTTCTGGGCACAGTGAATACAAAAATAGCCTGGCCACAGTCTCAATCTATAAACCTGTAGCAGATGAGAAAGAAAATTGCCTTGAAGTAGATTGTTTATAAAGCATCTATTTGGGATGGGCTGAAATGAGAAAGAATTGCTTTATATAATCTTGGCAGGAAAAGCATTTCAGAACAGAGGAGCATGAAAGTGAGCACTTGACCTTCCTTGGAGGCCAGGTTCCATATGAGGTCAGGCAGAAAGACAGCACCTTAAGATGGCTGAAGATAAACCCAGGGTAGAACATGGAGGCTGGCTGAAAGTTCAGGCTCTGTGGTTTATTTTTGAGACTTATCACTGCTGAAAGAAAACTGAAGTGATTACATAGTACTTTTTACTTAATGGAAGTAAGAAAGTTAGCGAATGGTTGATTACATCTCTTACTGAAGTCATTCAAGTACAGGCCATTGCCCATTAAACTGTTGCCAAGGCAGCATTAGCTGGCAGCTAGATAGCTCAGGATGCTCTTGCTAGCCTTCTCTGATGGAGATTAACCATATTATCTCACTTGACTTTGTCCTCAGAGCAAGTCAGAGCAAAAAGTTCTGCAGTAGGTTTCAGTGCTTCTCCATTGGCTTCAGCCTGGGTTACAAGGAGGCTGCAATAAACTTGAGCTCCCCTACAAATGACCACGCGGTGGATAAAGAACTGGCTGGATGGCTGCATACAAAGAGTTGTGATCAATGGCTCAATGTCCTGCTGGAGACCAGTAACGAGTGATGTCCCTCAGGGATTGGTGTTGGGACCGGTCTTGTTTAACATCCTTGTCAGTAACATCCATGTTACTCCAGTGGGACCAAGTGCGCCCTCAGCAAGTTTGCTGATGACACCAAGCTGTGTGGTTCGGTTGATATGCCGGAGGGAAGGAATGCCATCCAGAGGGACCTTCACATGCTTGTGAGGTGGGCTGATGCCAACCTCATGAAGTTTAACCATGCCAAGTGCAAGGTCCTACACCTGGGTTGGAGCAATCCCAGGCACAGATACAGGCTGGGCAGAGAAGAGATTCAGAGCAGCCCTGCGGAGGACTTGGGGCTGGTGGGCGATGACAAAATGAACATGAGCTGGCTTCAGTGTGTGCTCACAGCCCAGAAAGCCAACAGTATCCTGGGCTGCATCAAAAGGAGCATGACCAGCAAGTCAGGAGGTGATCCTGCCCCTTTATTCTGCTCTTGTGAGACCTCACTTGGATTATTGTGTTCATTTCTGGTGTCCTCAACATAAAAAGGACATGGAGCTGTTGGAACAAGTCCAGAGGAGGCCACAAGGATGGTCAGGGGACTGGAGCACCTCCTGTATGAAGATAGGCTGAGAAAGTTGGAGCTGTTCAGCCTGGAGAAGAGAAGGCTGTGTGGAGGCCTCATAGCAGCCTTCCAGTATCTGCAGCGGGCATATAGGGATGCTGGGGAGGGACTCTTCATTATGGACTGTAGTGACAGGACAAGGGGTAATGGGTTAAAACCTAAACGGGGGAAGTTTAGATTGGATATAAGGAAGAAGGTATTTCCTGTTAGGGTGGTGAGGCACTGGAATGGGTTGCCCAGGGAAGCTGTGAATGCTCCATCCCTGGCAGTGTTCAAGGCCAGGTTGGACGAGGCCTTGGGTGACGTGGTTTAGTGTGAGGTGTCCCTGCCCATGGCAGGGGGGTTGGAACTTGATGATCTTAAGGTCCTTTCCAACCCTAACTAGTGTATGATTCTATGAGGCAACCTAATTTACAGGAACATAAAAACAACCCTCACACATTTCTGTAAAATAATTTGCAAGCCAAAACTCCAGAAAATTTTATAAGGTAAAATTACAAAGAATTACTGGGATTTTTTAGGAGACTCTCTCAGTGCTGGGGCCTGACTCATATCTGTGAATGCTTCTTGCTTGGCAGGATGTGGCATGTATGGAAGCATCCAGAGACTGTGTGCTGGATGAACTGGTCTGAACTGATGCAGAAAGTGTCTGCCTGGATCCTGATGTGAGGACACAGCTGGGAGCAAAGGTGGTGAATTTTAACCAAACTAAGAATAAAATAAGTTGCCATACAAGTTATGTAGCCATCACTAATTCAGAAAGATGGGCTACAGACTTGCAGATGCAAAGTCATAACAGAGCTGTAGTAAGACTGGAGAAAGAGCAGAAAGAGGACTGGGATTATAGTGACATTTTGACTGTGATAAATCACTGCACCTTCCTTTTGCAGGTTCACCCTATAGGGGTCAGTTCAATGCCTAATACTGGTACCTATTGTCAGTGTTAATTAAGACACTGCAGAAAATGGCCATAAGGTGTCCTCCATGGCTCTGTAGAGTAATGCTGTCCTGCTGGGAGTAGAAAAAAAATGAAGCTTTTGCTGGGCATCACTTCACAAAGATCAAAAGCGTTCAGGGTCCAAATGATGGAGAGCAGAATAACTTTGTGCTGAAGCAGGCAGAACACTATTGCTAAAGCTGATGCCTAGGCATGTATCAGAGCTTACCATGAGCAGTAGTGAATATTTGAGCCTGTCAGTCAGAGAGAACAAGTGAGAATGCACCCACTTTCAAGCGAAGAAATCAGAAGTAGTTTTGATTTACTAACACTGGATTGTACTGTTTGTAAAAGACTTGACACGGAGCTGATCTAGTGATCAGCAAGGTCCCCTTGCATCCTGTTTCAAAAGAAGGGCACAAAAGACACTTCCACTGCATTTCTTTCCTGGACTTCATGGAAAAGATGCTGCAGATTTTAGATCCACATTCAAATGCCCTAATTCAGCAATGAAGTCAATGTGGGTCTCAGAGCCTGACATCCCTGATGTGTAGAAAACCTCACGTTTCATCCCAGATGAAAGGTAAAAGTCACATCACTAAGACTGTGGCTTCTTTCTGATGATGACCTTCTTGGTTTTACAGTCACATTTGTACTTCCAGAAAATGTTCACGGATCTTGACTCCTAGAAGCCAGTACCTACTACCCCTTCTGAAAAAAATCAGGTGTTTGTGCAACTGCTGTAGCCCTAGGCTTTGTGCAGTTAAGCAATGTGTTGTAAGTGTTGGAGGTCGTTCAAGGTGCTGTTCATGTAAGAAGAGCTTCACCTTGGCACAAGAGGCCAGAGGATGCACAAGAGTTCTGTTGCTTAAAACAACCTCAGAAGTATTTGAGGATGAAAAGTTGAAGAAGAGGTGAAAGACGTTTCTTCCTTCTGTGATGGCACCTTTGCAATGCCAGGTACATCTGTGCCACACAGGAAGGACAATGGCTAATCTCTTCTCATCCTGGGCATTGGTCAGACTCCTTGCAATGTGGAACCTCTGAAACTGGTACCGGAATTTCCACTTTAAGTGCTGCTGACCCTCTGCTGTTGCTTTTCCATGTCAGGAATTTTGAGATGGGCATTTTTCAGTCAAACTCTGTACTCAGCAGCTCTCTACTGCCTTGGAAAATGCTCTTCAGAGCAGCCATGCTTCTCACCCTCTCCCATCCCACCTCACCTCAGCGGTAGCCTCCAGAGACTACCTGTAGGTATCTCCTTCCAGAGGTGTGTGTAGGCCGTGGACGCATTTGCTGGGGATGTTTGAGTGTCCCACATGCCCAGGAAGTTGGTTTTAGTGTCCACCAGGACTGCTGCATTTGTGTTGTGTCTGGGGCAGCCAAGGCGGCCCTCCGGATGCAGAATAGGCATAACCCCCCATACTGCTCCCTCTTAACATTTTCTTTGTCAATGTACTTCAACTCCTTTTAAACCACTGATGTGTCCAACAAGCTCAGCATTATTTGGCAATAAGGAGTTAGCTTGGCTTACCTGCTTCTTTCTTTATATTTGACTTATTCCCAGGCCTGCAGGACTCTTCTTTGTTATCTACACATGCAGAGCCCTGTTACACAAATGCAAACAGGAAAATGAGTAGGTGTGCGATAAATGAACTCCTGCATCAAACTGGCATTCTTAATTGTCAAGTCATTTCCCAATGGGAGGGTAATGAAAACAGAAGCATTAAAGTTAATGAAAAAATTCAGGTTGAGAAATCAAGCTCTGAAACAGGAAAGATATTCCTGTAGTGAATGTTGCCAACTGCAGAACAATTATAATCTCTGTGGTCTTGCTACACGTTGATGATAAACGCTTCTCATGGAAAACAGAAAGATAAGTGGGATAGAATTATTTCTGCAGTGGGATCTCTGGTTCAGGAGATTTCCTGGGATGTGAATGCTCTATTTTTCAATCTTAATGGTAGTTGTTTACTTTTCTTTTTCTGCTTTAAAGGAAGAAAGAAAGGAACATCTGAATTACTTGGCACTCATAATACATATGTTCCATTGGCTTCATCTGATCACAAAGGTTACAAGCTCCATCAACTGCGCCAGGAGACCTTGTAAATTTTTTAAGTTAAATGAAGAGATTAGGTCTGCTGAACATGCAGAAATCCATCATCTTTGCCGATAGAGCTATTAAACTCTTTGATCCACAGCTGTTTGGCCTGAAGTCTCTCCCAGGCAAGCTGATCTTTATTCTCCATCATGCCTTTTGCCAGGCAATTCTCAAAAGCATCTGAACCCCAGAGGAGCCCAAGTCCCTGTGGCCTGGATCTTTGTCTGTTAAGATCCACATGGTGGGATTTGTCTTAGCTCACATAGACTATGGCGTCTAAGCTGGGTGTCTGGCTCTCCCTGTAACCAGCAGATATACCGGTGAAGATGGCTGGCTGCTCTGCCCCAGTGTAGGACAAGCACACCAGATAGGAGTGCTGAACCACTCATCTCGTTTTACTGATCATGGGAGCACCTGGAGAACCAGCTTCCACTAAATGCTGCCTGTTGATCAGGTGAGGTGTATTCCATCCAAAATTGATGGGCAGATAAGCTGGCCATATGGACACCTATGGCAACATGCATGTGCATGTGGGATTCACTAGCTGTGTTTCTTTAAATGTAAGTCCTCTGAAGGATGTGATCCAGGCCTCATTTCATCATGTGATTCTATGCACAGGGACACATAAATTTCTTTTCCAGGTCTTCTAAGTAATTGTCACATATTTATAACAAAGATCACAAACCAGGTTGCATTCCTGTCTCCAGGAAAAGGGAAACTCACAGAATTACAGGATCCCAAGGGTTTGAAGGGACCTCAAAAGATCATCTAGTCCAACCCCCCTGCAAGAGCAGGGTAATCTAGAGTACATCACACAGGAACTTGTCCAGGTGGGCCTTGAATAACTCTTTACAATTTATTCTGGTTTCCTGGGGTAACAAGGCTCTGTTTGCTCTGCTTGCCTATCTTCTTCTCAGTCAAGCCCTCTTAATGAATGTCATTCCCTCTTGCTTGTTCCCTCCATACCCTCACAAATATTCAGTTTTCAGATGGCCGGTGGCATGGCTTTAACACAAAATGTGGACTATCTCCACATGCCAGATTCACCTACAGCTTATAGGTTAGGATCCCTCTCTTACAGAATGTAGGAAAATATGGGTTTGAGCTTTCCAGGCTGAGAAGGGTATGCAGCCAACCTTGCCCATTGCCTGGACTAGTAGTTTAGACACTGGGCTATTATGTCAAAAACTCCCTCAAAGTCTCCCTACTTCAGTTTCTTAGATTAAGAAAGCTCATCCTTAGATCTAGCCACTAATGTAGAATTCATGTCCCTTACTTAAGTCTTCTGTAAGACAGCTTTCTGGTTTCTTGTACTCAGAGGTTTTAGGTACCTAAATCCAAGTATGATTAGAGATTTCAAAGCAGTCTCTCTGATTACTGCATCCTTTTATCTTATGGGGCTGTCATCATCCCTTCCCAGGTCTGATAGGTGAGGAAGTCCCAACTTGATAGAAAACAGATGCGTTACCAGAGATGAAGATAGGCACCATCAAGTATACACATTCACTCAGACTGGTAATATCTCAGAGATTTCTGAGGAAACTAGGACTAGAAGATGAGAGCTGATCCCTAGGAAGGCATATGTGCAAGGAAATCTGTTTTTTGAATCCAGAATGCACACTGGATTATACTGTCTACTCAACCAAGACAATGATATTTAAGCACACTGGAGCCTTGAGTTGCTAAGCAATTCAAAGTCTTTTGAAGCAGAATAAGGTTTTAATCTTATCTCCTCCATAAGAATTTCTTGCCTGCAGAATCCCCTGGCTAGTGAATCCCCTGGGTAAATCCCCAGGCTACTGCACAAATCCTCCTGTTTGATACTAAAGACATGATCTTTACTGCAGAGTTATTACTCCCAAGTTTCGGGTTATCTGTTTCTACCTGTACCATGTTCAGATGACTTCCCCTGCCAATTTGTCTCCTGCAAGTGGCTAAATGATCAAATTTTGTTAACATGTATCTCCTTTTTCAACTGTAGTCCTTCATGTAAACAGCTGAAAAGGTCCCCTGGAAAACCCTACAATTTTCCCTTCAGCACAGCTTATTGCCATCTCCCTTTAAAGCCATTTCTTACTCTTGCTACAGTTTGTGTGCTTTTCATTGTCTTCCCCTCCATTTTAAGTAATGATTTCCCATATCACGAGTGCTCCTCTGATGTTCAGACAGCTTGACTTGACTGCAATTACCTTCCTTAAAGCAATCAATAAGCTCTCTTGTACAGGAAGGTGTTAGGCTGGCTTGGTACCCTCCAGCTGGCAGGCCCAGGCTGTTCTTTCCTTGATTTTTCATTAATCATCACGTCAATAATTATTCCTTTCCTTTAAAATTCACCGCGTAACCTTGCATACAATTGCAATCAAGCTAACGTGCCTTTAGATGCAAATTCACTTTCTTAATTATGGTTACTATATTTACTGCTCTCAAGTCACGTGGATCCCTCTCCTTCATAGCTTGACAAAATTACTTGGAGCGGCTGCCAGCTCTCCGGGTGTCCTGTGGTGAGGGATCTGCTCCCCATTGGCTGAGTGCATCCAGCTCTCAGTTTTGATTCTCCCCTGAGGAGGTATTTTCAATTTCTTGACGTTCATCCCATATCTGTCTTCCTTTTCTCCAGAATTCAATGTTCTTACAGAAACCCAAAGCTGAGTTTCATTTAGGTTTTTCACACACCCATGCCAGCTCTGATCCCCTCAGTATAAAAACATCATTTCTTCTCCAAAATCTTTGTGTTTTAATAGCTAAATAACCTTTTATGATTTCCTTTTATTATTACTATTTAATTTCCTCTTCAAACTTTTAACTTGGTTTTACTTTTGGCAATGTTTATCCCAGTCCTGTGCTTTCTGGCCTCCAAAATGAAGTTTTCATTGCTGATTAGCTCTTTTCTCCTTTCCAAATGGATGCTGTGCTGGACTTTCTAAGGTAGTACTCCATCCATTTTGTTCTATAGCCCTTTTCCTCCTTTCCTTATGAAGTGAATTCCAGATAGCTCCTTACAGCTTTTATTGAAAATAAATTATAGGTCTTCTTCAGCTGAACTGTCTTACAACTCTGGCCTGACTGGCCTCACTAATCAGTCCTTCGTCTGAAATCTGTGCTTTCAAAACTGAAAATCTGACTTGTTTTCATATATGCCCTCATTTCATCCAAAACGAATCAACTTAGTTTGGCTAATGGCTCAGTTTAGTTCTGAAATTAATGTTAGTCTTTCCACTGGCTGTAGAAACTTGGATCTGCCCTGTTTCAATGTTCTCCAGGGCTGAGGGTGTAAACACAGTATTATGGGCCATGGTTTCAGCTGGTTTAAATTGCTAAATCTCTGCTGGACTCTGGCCAGTCAAGTGGAGTCTCCCTTCTTTAAGAAGCTGAAGTTTTCATCAAAGTATTTTGGAAGCAAATACAGTCTCTTAAATTACTAAGAAAAGAGATTTTTTTTTGCCATCTTTCCACAGAAGAAACTGCAAGAAAATGTATGTTCTCACACTCCTTAGAGTAGTCTCGAAATTAATTTACTGTACCTGTCATAATATATTATCAGTGTGCATTACCTCATTTGAGAGCCTCTTCTTGTTGTATATAGCAAGTGGCAGGAAAAATTTAACGTGATACAAGTAACCTTTGGATTGATTTAACTCTGTGTGCCGAGACTGTCCCAGTCCTCCTACTTGTGTTGATTGTACGTTAGCATTCAGACAGCAGCAGGAGTAATGAGAGAGGGAGACACCAGATCCAATCTTCCAAATCTCCAGTGAGTTAAGCAAAGCAGGCTACAAAGGGGCCAGAGGCTAATTATCATATCAAAGTTTGACTAAGTGGTAGCACACTGAATTGGACAACAAGATTACAGTCTGAGAGTATTAGATCCTCATTGCTTTTTCCCCTCCATTACAGTCTATCACATCCCTATCACCAGGCATGCTTAAAGACATGCCAGAGGAAAGAAGAGGAGGACATAGAAGTCAAAAGAACTACAGCACAAGTAAAATGTGCCAGTTACTTGTGGGGGTATTTTGTACCTTAGGGCTAAGTAATATATTTCCATAGGGTTAAGGGTGAGGTTGTTCAGTGCAAAATAATAATAACAAAGCCTGTAAAGTCTTTCTGGGGGGGGGCCCCCCCCCCCATTATTGTGTGATAATGTGCTGTTACTCATTCAATAATACAGCTTTAGCTGGTCCTGAATAGCTGCTCACACTTGACATGCTTTGAAGTATTTGCATGGGTAGCTCCTCTGTCCCGAGATTTAAACAAAGGGAGGCATGAATTCCAGCGTTAAGCTTGTCCTTTTCTTCCTGCATCTCACAACCTATACTGGCTCTTAAATACATATCAACCTCATCATGGTCTGCTCAGTTCATTGTAATAGGTAGGGTAAGAGAGCAAACACAGGTTTTAGTGATTACCTGTCCAGTACAGGAACACAAGTCGGCAAACATTAGTTTAAGAACAAGCCACTCATTTTTTACAGGTATTGTAGACTACTGGGGAAAATAAACCAGCCCTTTTTCTATTTTTAACTCTCTGATTGACACAGTGCCCACTTCAGACTGACTGCAAGCTCAACTGCTGGGCACTGAGTGGTGGAGAGGGGGAGTGCTCACACCTCTGACTGCTGCGGAACAGGAGGAGGGAGCTGGAGGCAGCAGTGTGGGTAGGAAAACAGAGGCAAAGATGAGTTCCTTGAAGGTGGGGGCAGCCCTTTCAGTGGTGGGTGCCTGCTCACGCTCTCTGCATGCTTTGCGATAACATTGCTGTAGACATGGACGAACTGAGGCTAAACTAAAGAGAAAAGCTAGAGTCCAAAATGTGTCCAGTTTGCTTTTTTTCTTCCCATCGATCATTCCTCTTTTAATGTATTGAATTCAGTTCAGTAGTAGACTAGAATAACTCAAACTACTTAGACCACTCCAACACCAAGCTACACTGTTGGTGGTTGAGTAACTGATTCATCCCTACTTAGGGTATGCTGTCTCCCTGAGACACAGGTCACACACATATTTTTCTAAACATTTAAAATCCTCAAAATAAGTATGAGTGTGACCCAAACTCAAACACTTCTTGACCCTCTATAGTTTATAGTGCATTTGTTTCTGACATGGACTGTACATTATTATTAGCATTAAAGAGCAAACAAACAAAACCCCTCACCCTCTTTTTCTGTCTCAGGGCAAACCTTTCTTTCCTTTGGAAGAAAAACGGAAGTCCCAAATGAACACAAAAAAGTCACTGTAGTTCATATTTGTTGTTTTCAGTTGTTGGTGGTTTGGGGGGGGTTCCACTTTTTTTTCTCTTTTTGGTGAAGGTATATGTAGCAAATTTTAGCCTACTGACATGCTCTTATTTTCTCAGACTTTCTCAGCAGACTCTTTAGAGGTAACCCATAGATTGCCTGGGGTTTCTGGGGTCCTCACTGCAAAAAAAACCCTACTGCACTATGCAGAAGCAAAGAGTTCAGGTATCTGTGCACTGTGGTTCCAGACGCTAATTTTGCAGCAATGATAGAAAGCTGAGTTGTAACCTCTTTGTGTGAGGGATACCTTATTTAAAAGCTGATGAGGCTATTGTCTTTGGAAGCTAAGGTTTTCCTTTCCTTACCAGGAGACATTTTTGGAAAATGAAGGAAGTGGTATCACTAGGGTTTATTGAACCTAGATAATTAAGGATAGTGAGGAAGTCTGACAGAATCTGTTGCTTAACATGCTGGGTTTATGAGCTTGGTTGCATGGGATATTTAGGAGACTGCTGGTGTGTAAAAGGTGAAAGTGGGAATTGAAAAGCCTAATAGCTATTTGTATGCACGTGTTGATATTACTTCTCTTCACTATTATACCGTGTAATTTGCATATAATTTAATGCAGGTTATATTTATGCATATTCTGTAGTAAGCACAGAGTTTAATCTAATGATCTGCTGTTGTTTAGTTAATTCAGTTTGGAAAGGCCAGCAGAAGACACTGGAGCTAATATGGTGCTGGCTGTCCCCCATCAACTGTCATGCATTTTCCCCACTCCTTTTCAGCCAGAACAAATACATCAGTTCCTCATTTTCCCACACTGATGCCAGCTGTGGTGTTGAACACACAGCTCTGAAGAGCAAGTGCATCTCGCAGGCTGGAGGCTTACCAAAAGATGGTGGCTGGACAGTGCTCTCCTGAGAGCTCTGGGGAAAGGTTTCCCTCCAGCCAGTCTGGGGAGGCAGTGAGCCCGCAGGGCTTGCCAGCACTCTCAGCAGAGGCTGGGTGGAGGATGCGGGGAGTCCTGGCTAGCTCACGCCTGTCATCTCCTGCCTGTGAACAACTTCCCAACTGCCCTTCTCCCTCAAACAATTGTTTACTGTTTGCAGAGATGTGAAAATGTTGGTGTGCTGCTCACGTGGTCAGTACACAGCCTGCCTTGTCTGACTGTTCACACTCGGCAGTAGCTCCTGGAGCGGGAACAAGTCACTGCAGCGTAAGTCAGGGTGTGAGCTTGCAGCGCATCAGCTGCGCGGGGGAAACTAACTGTGCGTCTTGCCTGCCTGGTGGCTCTTGGCAGAAAAAGGAAGGTAGTTTCTCGCCCTGGGGAACAGGGCTCCTGTCTGTCTTTGTATGCTGTGATGTGGGGCCTGGAAAGCTGCCTGTGAGCTCATCTGGCCATGATGGAAATTTGAAGCCTTACAATGGACGTCTGATTTCCTTTATTGTCCTTTTCCTACAGCTTGTTGTGTTGCTGTCATGCTGCTTTTTACACAAATGGTTATCAGTGTGAATTTAATTGTGGAAACTTCCAGCTATCAGGCTTGATCTTATTGTGGTCTTCAATTGATATTCCAGTGCCTTATTTTAACCAGCATCTATTGCTAGAGGGTTTTTTAAGAACAAACAAATATTAGATACAGGCATTCGCTTGCTTGTAAAATAATTTATCTGATGAATATTTGTTCTGGTGTTTTTTGTCCTTCTTCCTCAAGAGGAGGGGTATTACAACTCCGTAAAATTTGCCTTGTGCCTACTCCCAGATTAGAAAACACCGCATTTAAAAGCAATAACAAACCAGCTTTTGATATCCATCTCCTTAATGGCCCTGTGTTTAATCATAGCTCTGAGATAAAGCGATAAAAGGTTTCCCTTGGAAAGTTGAAAGCATTGGCTCTTTCAGCATTGCAAACGATGTATGTGGAAAGAAAACTGTGCACACTTTCTCTTCTGCAGGTACCTGGAGGATGGAGGAACTTCTAATAATTCCTGCCACTATTGATTGATACGAGCATTATTTTTTTTTAACAAGCACATAGTAATGCTTAAACAGATCCACAGTTCCAAGCTGGAAGCTGCAGTTATTCTTAGTGATGATTAAGCCCTTCTCAGACTCTCGGACTGCTGTCATGTTTTTGTTCCCCAGCTCACCACTAGAAATGAGTGCTGAGCTCACTGCATTGAAGCCAGATTTAAAATGTGACATCATGGTACTGTTTTCTGTGATTGGGCCTGGCTGGTTAATTCCACTGGTGCTGATGCTATGTTGGACACTGGAAAATGAAGAATTCACATATACTCACTGCTGTTAACAAGTCTTCAGTGGGGTATCAGCTATGGAAGCAGTGGAAGGCCTCAGTCTTTGTGCAATTATTATTACTCTGCTGGAGCACTGTGTATGACTGCCAGAGAGCAGTTTACACTCGTGTGTCCGTACAAGGATCTCATTCCCATGTAAATCATCTCTGCTTTGAAGTCAAGGAAATTCCATTAGAAGGGAACAAGTGTGAGATCAAAATCAAACACCAAAGAGTTGTGATCTTGCTTCTAAGAGGCAAGTGTAGAGATTTCACTTTCCAGAGGCTGCTGTTGTGTGAGCTGACATGTTTGGTTTGCATAATGATGCTTGACTACAGCCGTACCAAGGAAAGGGAGTGGTGATGTTCAATGCAGGCACACGCATAACAAAAGCTGAGGGCAGGCGCCTGCAGAATATTGATAACAGAATAATGCTGGTTGGCAGAAGAGTAAATGTGTTGCAACAAATCTCTGAATCTCATTCACATGCACTTTGAAGGCCGTTGGCACAGTGGGTTATGGAAATGCAAAGTACTGTTACTCTATGGCTCCTGTTTTCTTCTTCCTAGGTTGTTATTTCAGACAAAACACTGAACATGTGCCAAAGTACCTACATCACACAAAGAAATGCAGTGTGAGGTTAGGGGTCACCTATTTTATTCATACATGGATTGTGAGAGAAAACATTGCATGAGAGCACATGAGGGAGGATCAAAGTCACAGCAGCAAAGCTCAGGTCAGGTGCAGTGCTGCTTGAACAGCCTGTTTAAAAACCAGCAGCTCTAAGACGGTCAGAAATCCACTTAGATACTGAGTATCTAAGCTGGAATCCTCTGCCACCCTCTTCCAGCACAGACAGCACCTGGCAGGTTTCCCTCCTTTATGCCCGCTATGAGAGGCAGGAGCACTTCAGGCCAAGACAGCATATTTTCCAGCCACTTTATAAGTCTGCTCCAGGGGATTCTCAGTTTCTGATTGCTCTTCTCCTTTTCCTTAGCCATCCTGTCAAATCTGACAGCCAGGAGATTTGAGGGAGAGCTTTGTTCTGTCTGCTCAGACTTTTTTCTCATTTCTTCTCTGCAGAAACTCCAGAAACACTAAATGCTGATCCCCTTTCCCTTTTCAGATGACCAAGACCAATACAAACACTGGTAATGGCTTCCTCAGCTGGAGCTCCTCCATCTCACCAGAGCTGTGGCTGTTCGCTGATGTTCCTGTGTGGGGAGGGACCTCTCCCTTTGCAGGATGCTGGAAAAGCCCTTAGAAGCATCATGTGCACCTTGCTTTAACTCACCACAGATAGCTTTTCTGTCAACATGTGCAGTGGGCATATATCAGATCATCTTCTAGATTATCCTAGGGTTCTCTGGGGCTCAGGCCAAAGTAGCCTGTTCTGAGAATAATTTTGTAAAGAGCTTTTCTAAAATATCTTTTGATTTCCCTGGGTTTTCTGGTGGGTGGGGGAGAGCTGGGGCAGAGACTGTGCTTTACTGCTGTGGTGTTCTCTTCAGGAATTAAGAATGGAGGTCTTTATTTTATCCCATTGGTGAAGGATTGAGGTTATCATGAATTATGCTCTAGAGCTCCTTGTATTTTCTCACTGCTGAACAGAACAGTTGTTCTGACCCCCACACCTGGCATCCTGTTGGGGTGGGTATGTGCTATTGTCATGCCTGGTCCTGCCCCAGGGAGGCTAAGGCAGTCCCAGCATCTGCTGGGGCTAGGGGCTGCACACAAAGGGCAGCCAACAGCCCTACATCTGTGGCCAGTCATGACACTTGTGCTTTCCCCATTTTGCAGGTTTTGTAGCCAGTAAAAGGCGGTGGATTGCCTTGCTAAGAGTCAGTAGAAATGCTGAAGGGGCTGTAGGATGATAACAGCAGCATATGGTTTGAAAAATGAGGCCCTTAAATACACTTGTAAGAGCCATGGTGCATGAGGGTTGCTCTGGTTTTGAAATGGGTGGTGTTGCAGAATGGGCCATGTGTCTCAGGATTTGGGGTGACCATCCCAGGGCAGGTGCCAGCAGCTCTGCCACTGTCCTGCCTCTCATTAGACATGGGGACAGACAGAGGGTCTTGGCATGGCCCACAGTCAGGGTTTCACCCATTCAGGCTGGCTGCAGCATTTCTCTCCCAGCTGCTTGCAGCATCTTTAATTGGTGAAAGAGCTGCTGGTACAGTGCTAAGGGTCTCCCTCTATTTACTGGCCAAAGACTATGTTACATATAAGCCACAGCAAGAAAAGTAAGAAAGCAACAGCTCATATTGAGAGACAATCGGAACAAAAATGATGAGTTGTATTGAATTTACTCCTGGCTTGCAGGGTTTGTCAGCAGGAGTGGCTGTCATAGAAGTTGGCTGTCATTTTGTCTCATTTTCTTGAAGCACTGTGTAAATGATTGAAGGAGGAGGTATTGACTTATCACGCTGTCACCATTCTAAAATATTGGGCAGGTGAGAGAGCTTTCACTGCAATTTATGATCCCTCAGAAGAAGATCAAAATGATGAAGATTAAAAAATTTCCAACAACAAATCAGAGGAAAGGTAAGACTAGCTCCCTGAGAGCCGGCTATCTCTTTGTACCCATCTCACTCCTTACAGTCAGATGAATACCACAATCTGACTGTGGTTCGTAGATGAACGGGTGAGTTTATCTGTAGAAATCAGCTTTTGTTATACAGGGTTTTTGTGAATTTTTCATCCCAGAAATTTTGCTTACTATGGGTGTAGTGATCAGACATGCTAATGAGAGGTGTTTTGCCTTTAGAGAACAAGTTTCTCTTAATCAAACTGAATGTTGTCTGTGTCAGCCCATTCCCACCCAGCATTTTCACCCTCCCACATGCAGCCTCAGTGCCAGGAGGGGAGTTTCAGAGTGTCCTGCTTCTTCTAGTCCACCCACTTGCATGGAAGCTCCCAGGGTATCTCACAGCTGCTCTCTTTTTTCAACTGTGAGTAGTAGTCTTTCTATCTAATACAAGTGATAATGACATCAACACTGGCACTTTCACAAATGGAATAACATTCTGTTTACTTGGAAGGTAAAATCCACTATCCATAGTATTTGCAGTGAAATTAATTTCTTCCTAGAATTCAACCACAAAATGCTGTGCAGACATGTAGATAAAGATGAGATTTTAATGTTATCCACCATGATTTACTGTAGAGATAATAATGAACTCCTGCTCCTAATGACTCAGGTACAATTTTAATTTGGTAAAATATCGGTCCCTCTACACCTGCATTATGAAGAAATGCACAGCAAATTCTGTGAGGAATACCTGCTTCCTGTCCTACAGACATCCAAGGAAAGGTCCTCACGCATTAACAGAGAAGACGATAAACCCACACATGTTACTACTTTATGGCACTGGCTTCTGCAGTTTGACATAGCTTGTTTTTTTATTTGAACTCCTTCTGCATAAAATCAGAAGCTTTTCTCAGGCATGAGTGTCCAGTGTGCTCTTGTGCTGTCATGCATTACATGACAGCACAAATTTCAGGGTGGTGTCAAACCATAATATTATGTGATTTTATACAGATCAGTGGTTCCGAATATTTTGGATAAAGAATCAGGGTTCCTCCAAGGCTATGAGACATTTTTCCATTAAACTGTGAAACCTGTTGTTCTGTACACCAGCTGTAAACCACTTATGTTAAACCTAACAGCATATAAAAACCTTTGACTCCACTTACATAACTGAATAAGGGATAATATTTACCTGTTCTTATCTTGTGAGTATTGCAAAGATTCGATCATCCTCACATTGTCCAGCACTTTGGAAACTGAGTCCACATATGGAAACATATGTCCACATTTGAAAAACTTGAATATTACCACTATTTTTTACACAAGACACACTTGGACAATGTTTTTAATGGTAGTGCTTACTATGTTATACAATGCAGGAGGTGAATTGAGGTTCATGGAAAACTTCGATGCTTCCTCTAGAGGTTCAGGATCCGAAGAGTAAGAACTGGAGAAAAACAGGGTGGAAAAGTCTAAATAGATCAAGTGTAATTTTTCTTTATAGACAACTTCTGCTGAGGAATACGGTAGGTGTTGATTCACCACCATTATGTTGAGCAGCACATTTTACACTATTTTTTGAAACATTACTTTAATTATAGAACCCTGCAGCAGCAAAGGCTCTTGTGCTGTACCTGAGAGCACCAGAGCCCAGCAGGGTGCCTTCTCCAGTTTGATTCCCTAAGGACCACTTCAAGTCCAACACATCAAATTATGATAATCGTAATAGGATATGGCAGAAATAGCAAAGCCTGTAATATTCTTTCCATCAGGCTATTTTGCTGGAATTAATTTTCTAAATCTGCTGGCTAGAGCTGAAGGGCATGAAATATAAATTTCTTTCCTTTAATTCAAAGATTTCAAAGGAAAAGTTATTGCAATGACACCAAGGTTGTAAATATCCCAGCATGAACTTTCCTAGAGAGGTTACAACATGTAGGGGAGGCTTCATTCCAGAAAAGTAACATGGCATTTCTTGCTCCCAGATGCGACACAAGGAAGGATGGATAATTGCTTTCTTCAAGGTTGTAATCCCAGTGAGACTGGGACCTAAATATTTACCTTCTGCTTGTCATTTTCCAACAATCAGCTAATCCTGCAAGGTCAGGATTGATTTACTTTTGCTTATGTGTGCAGGAGAAAGTGAACATGGGGAGAACTTTGTCCTTTGCATCTGTAAGTTTGGCCACACCTGAAGCTTTGGTAAACCCAAGGCCTGAGCACTGCTGGCCTCTGGTATCCTCTAAACACAGAAATCCATGCCATACCCTGCATTTTTTTTTTGCATTGGCTGTTGGTCAGTGCAAAAGGCAGCATATAAAAGATGCATTACAAAAAGTCAGAAGCTCATTTAATTCTGCATTAGTAATGTTATTGCTCAGTTGCTGGGAGTGCTACAGATCCCGTGCAAGCTCCTGTTTCTATGCAGGGACATGGCTTTAAGGGACAACACCAGTTTTTCATCAAAAGTTTTCATATTTGAATGCAATTATTATGCCAAAGCCAATAGAAATAAGGTTCCAACCATTACACAGTATTACTAAAGTACCTGGAAATTTTCACTTTAAATTGCCATCCTAAATTCTTATATGGGTGTCTAAGTGACCAGCCTGGGAAACCCTTTGTGCAACCAGCAGCTCACATAGGATAACAGCAGATCACATGGTATGTGATCTGATCCATGCTGTGAAATCAATTACAACCTTGCAGCTGCAGTACCATCTGGAAAACACACATGGATAAACTGTGAGTGGCTCTTCTTTTTTGCTTTAGTATTTGGAGAAGTTCAGAAAGGTCATCTTCCTTGTGGTGCTGGAAGTGACAACATTTCCATCTGGGGTCAGGGGATAGGGTCAGGGTCATTCTAAGTTGCAGTGATGTTTCACTATCCCCAAAAGTCAGGTGACTGATACTGTTTAAAAAACAGTTTACAGGTCAGCAATGCCACGCTAATGCTTTAGGTACATGGGTGAGACATGGGTGCGTCTTCCTTTGTTCTATTAATAAACACTGAATAGCTTTGAATTAAACATTTCCTCATACTGTGAGCAACACCATGAAGAAGCTATGCTGCTGTCCAGCCTTAAACATCAAAGTGAGGGTGTCTTACCTTAATTACCAGGTAAAACAGACAGCAGGTGACGAGATGCTACCTGCTTTGAAGATAACGATTGAAAATCACAACTCTTTGTGTGAAGCCAACACCCTTTGCTTTACCTCCTCATGACTCTGGTTGAGATGACAAAAGGGGAAGGTAGGAGGCTTCTGCTCTGACAGTTACATCAGAAGAGCATCCTGCCTCTGGGTGATGAGGCTGTTAGTACTGGAATGACACTGAGGCAAGTTCATGTCTCCTGTCTTGGCCTTCAAATTGCTGTAAAGGCATAAGGTGTTTGCTTCCCCAAGGTGAAGAAACACTGAGTGCTTTTATGTTTTATGACAGCAGGCTATTCTGCACTTTCTTATGCACACAGAGCTTAACTGAGAGTAACTTTGATCAATAAACCCCAGAGATATTTTTAAAATAGCTAACCAAAAGCTGTTCTTCTACATGCAATTTTCCAAAGAATTAACTATTGATAGTGAGTTATGAACATCGCTGGCAGGATTAGCCATCAACTACATAAGAAATCACTATTGATACAAAATGAATTTACCATGGAAAGCCCACACTTCTTCATTGCTTAGGATTTAATTTATCTCACCTCCAAAAACTACAATCAAAATTCTTCCAACTCTTTGGTTATTTCATTTCAGCTTTCTGCAGGACTGTTATGACGAGCAGGGAAAAACTGCAGCTTTCAAGCAGGTTCACACATACTTGAACTGTCTTAATCCCTAAGGTGGACACGTTTCAAAGATCAGTAGAAATTATCTTCAAAGGGTAAACAAGGAAGAGGGCTGTCTTGAGGCACTGAATAGCACTTTCGCTGGAATAGGATTTTACTGCTCATGATTGCTTTGAAAAAACAATCCTTTGTTTTTTAAACTCCAGGTATACTATGCAGAATAACTCAAAATGAAGGTCTTAGACCTGTATTTTCTGGCACAGTTTGTTCCGTATGATGATTTTACTGCAGAGTTATTTGCATCAGTTATTGTACAGAAATTTTGCATGAACATGGTAACAACACTTTCCAATTTCACACATGCCCCGGTAAGAATTTGATTAAAGCGTTGAGGACAGGGTAACCACTTGCATTAACATCAGTTCAAGTGAACTGTCTCATCCTTAGTTCTTATACTGTTGCCATAAGAACTAAGTAAGCATGTGAGAAGATATTCTGACACCTTACTACATGGAGGTTAACAGGAGACAGGTACCTATGTCTGTTTTAAAAACAGATCCTGCAGGCAACATATGAAGTACTTCTGAAAATATTCTCTGATACTCACTTGTGCAGACTCTAAGGTCTCTCATGCAGGCTTGCCATGTTAGTGCCTTCCACACGCTCTGGTCTAGAGGTCAGGTTATAAAAGCATGTTGTTAATTTTTTTTTACTTGCACAGTCTCTGTAGTGCAGCTAAATCTGCATCTGAGCCTGAACTGAGTGATGTAAGTGATCACACTATCAAACTGTGTTTGGAAATTTAAATGAAAGTCTTCTAAAATGAAAAATGTATATTTATTTTGCTTTTTACTTTCCATTACAAGTTTGTAATGATTTGTTAATGCTGTTTATTTTAACTGCTGACTGGGCCCTTGAGAATGAAATATTTTTTGCAAGGCTGCAATAGAGAGCAGCAGCACAAACCTAAGTCCTGACAATGTCCAGTAGTTTATTTGATTTATACAAGCTATGTGGCATTTACAGAACATGCAAGAAGAGGCTTGCCCAGTGGTAACCTGAAACTGCCTTTGACTTACAGTGGAGCTACATGATCGGAACAAAGGTTGTTGTATAAAAAGTTACGGTATAACTCATATTGGAACAAGCTGGAGACTAAGGTTTCAAACACGGGAGGAAGACATAGGTGATTAAGAAATCTAATGTCTGCGTAATTACGGTTCTTGCCAAACTGAGAAGTCCTGAAAGAGTATTACAGCGATACTTCTCTGCTCACTTACTGGATTAACAAAACTAACAAGCAGTGAAAAGGAAAATAATAATAGAAAAGACTTAGTGGATCTTTTTTATAATTTGGGACTGCACAAGAGCTTGCTCTGTCTGGTAATACCAGTCTTCCTGAAAGTGCGAATGTGCGGCTGTCACCCTCACAGAGCAGGTTTAGTTTTCAGCATTAGTGAAATTGTTTTTTTTACAAAGTCAAGCCCAAGACAATTACATATGACTGCTCTACCTGATGGCAGTCCACTGGGGGCTCTTTTACAATTAGATACATTTTGAAATCAACTCAGACAAAGAAATAAGGCAATTTGCTGCTACTCTGCAATGCCTTTCTTGAGATAAATGGAACAGATGCCACCTTAGGGTCTGAATTTTATTAATTGCTTTATAAAGCACGCTTTTCTTTTAAAAATACACTCTCTGCATTGGCCTCCTGACCCTGGAAATTCAAACCTTATTATTCCAGTTTAAACACTTCACAGTGCTTAGACAGTTAACAAAGCTAAAGCCTCTCCCAGCTGAACACCAGATTCCCTGGGGAATCCAATCAGGCTACTTTATTCTGGTCTTTTAAAAAGTCAGGTCAAATAGCTGTTTGAATTGTAATGATCTCCATGTGAATTCTGGTTATGATAGCAATTGCTGATATCCTCTTAGCTTCCAGCCAAACATACTAATTGCATATCATCTTCTGTCACATGAAGTGCAATGCTGCTGCTGCTGCTCATGATTTTTTACTCAGATCCAGACTTCAAATTGGATAAACACAACAAATATGATAACCATGAGCTGTCCTACTTCAGTGAAATTGATAACTGGTCTCCTGCTACAATTACTAGATTTAAGACTTGTGGCTGGATAAGTGGTTCAAAGGTGCTGCCTATATCCAGAAAGCTGCAGTTTGGAAAGACCTAGAAGTAGCTCTTGAGTCATTTCAGCTGCAATTTCTCTAGGCATGGTGGGAAAAACAAGATCACAGGAGGATCCCAAATATGGCTATAGCAATCCTTAAGAGCTTCTGAACAGACTGTAGGAGTAAGAAAGCTTTTAATACTTTTTTTTTTCTTTTTTACTTTTTATTATTAGATTATTTTTGCCTCACTCCATCCTACGGTTTCAGCCAGCCAACAAGTAATGGAGGATGAGCAACAGAGGGGCATTCATAGTCTGGCAGTTTTCAGTCATTAGGTTAGTATTACAGCCTCGAAAACAGGAGTAATCTATTTAAGTCACTATGGGTATGCCTGCTCACAGCAAGGTTACATTTTGTGCTCACAGCAAGGTTACATTTTGTTCACTTTTTGAAAATTATCTAGCTGTCTCTTTTAATATTTCCTTTAGCAGTTGTCACCATAGTGATGTTCTGCTAGATGGGAGTCTAATCTTCTGCAAACAATGAGAATAGCTGCCTTTCTTCATGCCAAAATTGTGAAAATTAACTATAATTCCAGGAATAAAATTATGTAATTCCTTTAAGAGGGTAAATATATCTATGCCTTTCTCTTTTTGCTTTTTAATTTTACTTGCCTTCCTTTTTTCTGGAATAACTATTCTGTTACCTGTTCAAAGGAGTATTTTCACTAGGCCTATTTGTCTGCCTTTTACCCCAAATCTTTAAAAACAGTGGTGATACGTGTTTTTTTTTTAATTAAGTAGTAGCTTATATGCTTTACTGAGTCAGGTCCTAAATAAGATTGACCACTGTTAGAAACCTACTGGAGGAAAAGGGTGGGTGTGAAATTCTCATATGGTAGTTTTTGTAGGAGTATAGCACAGTAATCTGGGGAACAGCTGTGCATCCCAAGGAGACGCTCACCAGAAACAAGCACCTAAAGAGTTAGGTATTGGCCTTTACTGTACTGGGAACATTTATGCTACTGGAACGTCTGCTATATTTACCTACTTGGAAGGAAGGCTTCAGAGCACTCGGTGGTTACTTTAAACAGCTATGCCCAGTTACATAACAAAATTTGGAAGGCAGTAACTTTGCCAGTAATGAAATACCCCATTTGAGGAACAGTGTTACCATTTTCCTTGATGTTCCAGAGAAAACATCTAGCCTATGTCACAGAGACTTAGCTGAGACCACTGAGAGTGTTGATAATAAATTTGTCTAGGAATGTATATGCTGAGTGTTTTCTTAACTTGTGGTACTGCTATACCTTACTTGGAGCGAATTCAGTGTAATTCAAGAAACATGGAGACAGAAGGGAAAAGACATCGTAATGCTCCATTGTTTCATTTACAGTAACCTCATAGATGTTTAAGATGCTTAAGGGCCATAAAAGCAGAAGTTGCATACAGAAGCATATCTTGACAGGCTTTCTAAGATTAAGTCAGTGCCTGTTAAATGTAATTTCTGCCATCAGAGTACATCAGCACCGACACTGGAAGGGCTCAAGTGCTACAGTCCCACTTCCCAGTGCAGTGCAGCCGTACCCTGCAATAGTCTTGAAACAAGACTGCACATTGCCTGATGCCTGACCATTCCTTGAGCCAAAATACACACCTGGTACACCCCTGCTTTCATCCCTGGTACTGGCAGACCATAGTGTTCAGAAAGCTCAGAGGCCCCTAATTCACTGTAATAAGTGACCTAAATATAGTCAGGGCCATAATCTCATCCTTTCAGATGGGGCTATTGAACACTCTCTGCATGTCCCTGTTTCCACTTACCAAAGGTCTGCAGCTCAGTATTCAGGAGTAGGAGGATTGTGATGCATCCTGCCAGCCATCTGTGGTAAAAGCTGTGCTTTGTCTATTCAAGGGTTTTACACAAGCGTTTCACTTGTGCCACTGTTGGAAAAAAAAATCCCAAACCAATCAAAACCAAAACTGAAGGAAAAAACAAACAAAAAACCCCACCCCAAAACACCAAACAAACAAAAGAGAGAATTAAATAGCCCCCTGTCTTATTACCAGCATACAAATTCATTTTGGTTTCCACGTTAGGCAGTTTAGGAGCAGCAGAATAGACTGGACATTAATTTTAATAACCATGGATTTCTGCCCTGAAGATATTGTTCAAATTAAAGCAACTTACTTCTCACCCAACCTTCTGTGCTGAATAATGATGGCAGATGGAGAGGAAAATCTGGATTTTTCTGCTTTCAAGGAACTACAAATCTAATGAGGTAATGTTAATTGTTCTGTGGCTGTAACTCAAAGAGGTCTCTGCACAGCAAGTACATTGCTTCCTCTTTCTCTTGAGGGTAAAGAGAATAGTGTGTGAAAGAAGTGTAGCTGAATCACTCTGTTAGGGTGTGATAAATCAGATACTCTTGTGCAAAATTATATACTAGGGTAGGAGGTAAGGAGCAATTTTGATTTTATTTGTTCCTATTATAAGAGCTAGTAGCACTTTAAGTGCTGCTGACGTTACAAAAATGGCTCACACGACAAGAAAAAAGTATTTTTCAGTTAACATTAGTACATTTTAGGTCTTTGAAAAAGTAGTTGAGACAACTTCTCAGAGTATCAGTGACATAACCTCGAATGATATACCCACTTTTCACACGTAGCCACTTTATCTGTGCAGTTGAGTATTCCAGCCAAACACAGCAGTGAATGTTATTTCATGACAAAATCCTCTAATTTCAATAACCATTTTGTTGACCCTATTTATCATGGGGCTGTGATATTCAGGCCTTTCCCCTCTTTAAAGGGGAAAAAAACCCAACATCGTGATATGAATTAAGACTGATAGGTGTGGGCAAAGTAACATTTCCATTTACATTTCATCATTCTCTGATGTCTTTGAAGGCATGGTGTTTTACAATGGTTGAAGCTTTCACCATTAGTAAGCATTTTCTTTGTTGTTTCTAAATAGCCGTTCACTAGATTAAGTAAACAACAGTTACAAGCCAATAAAGGTTCACTCAGCTCGAATTGAGAGAGGAACATGCTAACGTCCCCAGGCCAGATGCCACTGAAACCATAATGTCAGGACTGATCACAAAGACTTTGACCTGTAAGTGTGCACAGAGAGTTCAAAAACATGAATGTTTCCAGGGGTGCAGAGCAGAGCAGATAGGCCAGAGCATTCCCTGCCTGCAATTAGGGATGGATTTTCAACAGAGTGAGCAGGCACCCGCCAGCTATCAATAGCTCTCAGTGGGAGTTTCTAAAAAGCCTCTCTCCAAACGCTTTGACAAGCAGACGTTAAAGGTGAATTTTGAAAACCTAAAGGCTTGACTGCCATTCTCACGTGTGCCGGTGGTGGCCCCACACAGCTCCCCAGGGGATACCAGGAAACCAAGTTAAGGATGGGAAAAGAGTAGCTCCTTCTCCTCTGTGCAACCACAAAGAATAATGGCCCAGTGTGTTTCAGTTTCCTCAGTGCTAAAGGTTATATGGCATTTCTTATCACCTAGGGATTTAAACCCTGAGGGTTAAGACCAATGATTCCCATGGAATAAGAGCTGACTGAAATTTGCATTGAAAATTCAAACCAAATTGAACATTAGTAATATTTTACCATACCTTAAGCTAGTGATCCTGAAGTAATTTTCTGTATGTAATAATTTCATCACAAAAATGCAGCCAATTCCAGCATAAAATATGGCAGTACAGCAGTATTACAGTGGAATGTAGAAAGAAACAATCTTAAACACAAGGGCAGAAGGAAAACTGAGAGAAACTGGTGCTCAGTCATAGTTTAGCTTGAACAATTGTACTTGCACTGCACGTACCACACAATAACTACATGCAGATAGAACTTTTGTGTTACTTTTTTGAAAGCCGACATATCCAAAAGCTGCTGTCACTAGCCCCATGCAGAGATAATTGTCCAATACAAAACTGGAGAAGAGACACTTACTAAACTACTTCCCACAGTAAGAAATTTACCCAACTGGGTCTGTATTTTGCTGTTGTTCCTTGTAAGTGCTACCTATTTTTCTAAGGCTCCATCCCTTTATCCATCTCTTAAAGTTATAGTTGGTATGGACACACTAAACTTCATTTCACCTATCTGCATTTTCACTACTTTGCTAGTTGGACTCATGCTTCTTTTGTTGAAGAAGTGAGCTGCTAAAACTCCAAATTTTCTTCTTCTGTAATTTGCAGCACTGGAGGATGATCCATTAAGTGGTTTCTTTCATTGTGCTGCTTGCTGTCTCTGAGCTTGCCATGGATAAATCTGCCATCCCAGCAGCCAGCTCTGGTTGGGATATGTCTTTGCCACATAAGTGTGTATTTTTAGTGTCATGCAAGGCTGGAGCAATTGCAGTTAATCTAAACAGCAGACTATTTGAGGAAGCATTACAGGTACAAACTGTAGTTTGTGGGGTTCTTCATCTGTAATGCTTCCAAGACATGCTTTGGAAAATGTTGTTCTCTCATAGACTAACAGATATTGCGTGCAGCAACAGGCAACCATTTTCTGATGGGTTTTAAAGGTTCTGGATAGTGCGGTGCCTGTTCTTCATTCACAGGTTTGTAATCAGTTTTATCTCAGTAGCTACAGTTGGGTATTTGGAATTACGATCTACAGTTTAGCTGTCTACTAAGGAGAGTGACAGAAAGGGAAGATGAATGTACTAATATGAAAAAGTTACAGACATTTGAGTGCAGGATGTTACAAAACTGCAACAGGGTCGGTTCAAGGATTTGCATTTAACCAGACATCCTCTAGCTTGCAACAAAATGCTTTGTGTGCCTCTGAAATCTGAGGAAACAAAATGCTGAATCTTGGTGATGATGCACACTGAAAAGCAAAGCAGTAAGAAGCCATATTTTACAGGTCTGGCTTGGGAAGTGGTACATGTAGTCATGCTCCAGCACAGTCCATATGCTGAAGTCCTGACAATGAAAATGTTTGCATAAAACTTCATAAATTTTCTCAGTGTGAACCCAATCTTGGATGCAGGTTTCATTTTCCCTTTAGATTCTTTCCATTTGGAAATGCTCTGTAAATTTTAACCCCCACCCTCTGCCCCTCCAGTTCCTGCCTTCAATACACACAAATGGCTTCCTTAGGATTTGCCAGTAATGAAAGCGGAGCATATTTTCTGCGATGTGCCAGATGGTGCTTGTGAAGACCAGACACACAGGAGGTTCTTAATTAAAGCTTTAAACCTGGGGAAGGCAGGTGCAGTCTGGTGGGTGCCCAGATAGTGGACACACAGGCAGGCTGCCTAATGACCTTCTTGAGAGCACCCTCACACTTATCCTCAGGGAACTCATAATGACAAGAGGCAGTTAATTTAAAGCTAATTGAGGAATCTCTGTCCAGTCTTCACACAATAAAAACAAGGTGCCAGGCCTCAGCTGGTGCTCCCACCCTGACAGGAAGAAAGTGGCCAGAATGGGGCTGCAAAAGCTGCCACCTCATTCTCACTCCAAGCAAAGTGACAGAATCCTTGGATGTTTATGGTTTCAGCAGCCCTTCAGCCCATAAGAACCACCGAGGGGGAGCGCCTGTGGCTAGGAATAGAAACGAAGCCTGTAGCTCTTTAAAGGCTGTTTCTTCATCAGTAATTCCTTGCAGAGCAGATGGACAAAGTAAGTTTGGTGCTCTGAATAGGTGCCTACTGGGACAGACTGAGGTCAGCCCACCTGTAGGTAGGCAAGACCCTTGGAGCCATTGTCTAAGGCATTACAATTCCCTCATCTGTTGAAAGTGTTGGGTTTTATCCTGGTTCTTCTGCCCTCTGACACCTTTCCTAGCTTTTCTATGGCAAACAGGACTTACGGTGCCACTTGATGTTTCAAGGCAGCAAAGGAGAGATGTTTGCAGTGGCTTATAACACACACCTACCGTTAAATCCTGCAACACCAACGTCAACCTCTCCACTCTAGAGCCAGTTTCTCTGGTGGGTGCTGCCACAAACAGCTGCAGGTGAGTAGATGCCAGCAGAAAGCAGTGTCTGTATAGCATGAGCCCTCACTCAGCTGGCTTCAGCCGCCCAGGCATTTTTCACAACTGCTGCTTTGCCTTGCCGCAGAGCAAGAAGATGGCTGCTGACTGAAGGTCTTGACCTGCATCACTGAGGTCTGAAACAGCTCTTAAGACACCTTGGTACGTTGGTCCTGCTCTCCTATAGCTCTGTACTTTCATGTCCCAGGGAGGTCCTCACCATAGACCAGTTTACGTCTTTAAATTGTACTATTTGAACCTCTGAAAATCCAAGTTCTCCGTCTGCATCAGATGGCAGGAATCAAAGAGAAAACAGCTTAGGGGCTGGTGATGGATTCTTGCCCCCATAAACTGAGATTACGAGCTCAGTAACTCATTGAGGAGAAGGCTGTTTAGAAACATGTAGATCTTTGCTTATTATCACAGTGTAGTTGAGGATCCACTATAGACATGCTGTGTCCTTCCTGAGTCTCTAGTCTGCTAGTAAATTTCTTTCCTTGATTGCCTTTACTCAGTTTTGCCCAAAGTCAGCAGCCCTTACCACAACTTTGACCAAACCTTCACAGTTTCTAGAATAAAGTATTATCAGTAAATGTGCTAGGAAGATTTCCATGACGAATCACTAGTTTCTCAGTCCTATATCCAAACACCAATTTGCCTACAGGCCTCAGCTTTCAGGGAGAGGTTGCTGACTGACTTCCAAACACATTGGTAAAATGTGAGATGAAAGGGGACTTTTGCCTTGATGTTTTGAAGCGATGGCAAAATCTGAGCCATATCTCTGCCCTGTGCTATGAAGCAGTCACAACTGCTGGATCCTGGGTGTAACTAAGTTAAATCACCAGCACTTACTATGGCAGAGAAGTTGTTCAATGTAACTGCTTCCCCTCACCTGACTGAGGGCATAGCTCCTTCAACGTATTAATATTGAAGTTGGATTAAAAGATCCCCACCTTTTCCTGGCACTGGACAGGAAAGGTGCTCATCTGAAGTCCTAAATAACAGGTTCCCTCACTGCTGGGCCAGTGATACCATGGGACTATGCTTGATGCCAGGTCAGGGATTCAGGTTGAACCTTGCAACTCCCTTTCTGTTTGTTTGTTTTGGAAAATGCAACACAGAGCAAAACTTTGAGAGCAGGGTTTTTCTCTTTCTGAAGAAGCCAAATGTTTCTGACTTGTGAGTCTCAACTAATGCACAGAGATAAAAGGACTGGAATTGCTTGAGCTCCATCTGCTCTCATTGGCTGCAGAACCGACCCTCTGCTCCCACTGAAGTTATGGTCTGAACACCAACTGTTTAATAAGCTGTGAGGGGGAATCCAAGAAGTAGCTGAACTTACTCCCATTCTCATTTTTCCAGACTCAGTCTTTGGTTAGTGCTGCAATATTATAGAATTATAGAATGCTACATAATTATAGAATTATGGCTGTCCAATAAATACATATTACCACGGGTACTCCTGGATAAGTGCACCATAAAATACGCTATAGCAAATGTAACATGTATGAAATTGAGCAAGAAAGAGGAACAGTTTAATTTATTGGAAGTTTAGAAATCCTTAAGAACATGATGGAGAGGATTTGCAATGTGAGTAGATTAGTAAAATTTCTATTCTAACAGAGGAAAGTAAATTAGCCATGAAAGCAATATCATAGACTTGAAAAAGAGCCTGTCTCATCAGAGAGACGTGGAAATGAACAGCAAACTAATATGCAGAGTGCAGAAAGTGTGAGATTAGTTAGGCTGAACAGGAAGATTTAATTAAAGACATATACAAACCAAACTGCAAAGTATGTCTTATTCTGCTTTGAAGAGTTTAGGAAAAACAGCCATTAGCAGAAGGTGGAAAAGGAGGCATGAAAGCTGGGGAATAGTAAGTCGGTGGCAATGCTGCTGATCGATTGCTCTTTCAGGTGAGGTTGAGGCAGGATAGAGGTAATGGAGTCTAGAAAAGGGCAACTGAGGTAAAGGAGCCTGTTCTTACCTGAATTTTACATTTATCACTGTCCTTACAGGGCCAACCCAGCTCCCTCAAGGCTGAAGTACTCACAGGGGCAAGCAGCAGAAGACAGCCGAATAGCATTTGGTGCCAAGAAGGAGGTCAGGGGTTGTATTTCTTAGATAGAAATGAAAACTCATAGGTTTTAACTCAGGCAAGGGACGCATTTGTACCCTATAATACAAGGAACTGATTTGTACATTCAGAAAATACAAAATTCAGCTGTTAATTTTCCCTGTTCTGCTAGGATCTGTTTGTGCAGTGATTTGCAATCATGATTTTCTGACATGAATGTTGGAACTGCTGTGACAGTGTTTCTACAACGTCCATACAGGGAATAAGCGAGAGGCTCAATGCTGCATTTGGTGCAGTTTTACTAATAATACTTTAAAATGCTAAATTCAGCAGACCTCCTTCATTACCAGAAGCTCAGCTGTTTCCTAGAAGGAACAACACCTTCAACCCCTTCAGCTACGAGACCAACGCAAGCACCCTGCCATTGAATGTTCCTCCAGATTACATATGAGCATGTGCCAGTGGAACTACATGTCAGCTTGCAGTCATTCTTGCCCCTGCAAATTTTTACCAGCTGTTTAGCAGCAGGAAAGGCCTATAGCTCACTGCAATTTTGCCCCTTCTAAAGAGCTGATGGGGGCTCAGTGAAGGGCACTGCTGCCATTTTTTGCATAGGAAGCAGTGTGTGGGGAGCCTGCTTGTGGAAAGCTTTTCTCACTTGGTGGTGAGTCACTAGCTAGGATCACCAATTCAGCTCAAATAGTCCTTCAGATGTCATTTTCAGGAATAGAAGAACTATGTAAATGCTTTATTACTGAGGAAAGAAAATATTTGATAGTAGAGAAGATAAAAATCTTTTTGGAGTGAAAAGAGATTTTTCATTTTAGAAACAAAAGGACGTGGCTATTTGTTTGAGTTGTGAAGAACCCCACATCCAGAACAACGAGTATGTTAGGCAAATCAAGTACACAATGGCTATAGAAAATGAAATGTTGCATATCTGAGTCAAATTACTGAATGTGAGTAAAGGTCTTAATAGCTTATTGGTGGGGATGTTAGCTTTTTTGTGGTTTGTTTTTGGCTGGCTTTTGCTTTTCCCCCCTTCCATTCAGAAAGACAATTTGGATTTCTGCACATTTTAATTTTTCAAGGGTGTCAGTTTTTCAAGCTTACCCAATATTTAAAAGATTTTGTTCACAGTCTGTTACAATATCTTGCAGTTACTCCTTTCAGTTCAATAGATTCTACCCATTTAAACCTGGCAGATCAAAATGGGGTGTGTTTTATTTGTCTGCCAGAGTTCACCTTAAGTTGATGCTAATAGTGGTTGCAAAATTGATGTATCTATGTGTTATGTGGATAAATGCAAATGAGATCAGAAAGAATAAATATACAGCTAAATCAAAAAAAAAAAAGTGGGATCTTAAAAACTACTCAGAGTAAGCCAGAGGGAATTTGTACTGATGATTAACAGTCTGAGGAGATGGTGCACCATGTGTCAAGCAGAGGATATGGGAAAGGGAATAAAATGACAGTGTTGGTCTCTGTAAGTAGCTGGCACATACAGGAAAGGAGAATTTATGCCAGCCCTGTGGGCATGGTCTGCCCCAAAGGGCATGAGGAAATGCTGATTTCCTACCAGGCAAGTCCCAGCTACTCTGCTTAGGGCTGGCATCATGCCCAAGAGCAAACGACTTCTGCAGGGATGCAGGAGGAGCAGGGAGGCAGTAGGGTAGGCATGGATATATCCACCAAATATTCACAGAAGTATGTTCTGGTGCTCTAATCAGCCTCACCCTCTTCCTGCTGCTCCTTCTCTTTCATTCTGTTTGACACAATCACCTCCAGCCTCAGGCTCATCTCACACATATCGAAACTAAGCCCTGATCCAAATGAGTTCAGTTTCAGCAGCTTCCTTGGCTTATGTGCTTGAAGATGTTTGAATTTCCTGTCAGTGTGGGTGCTGCCAGAAATTTCTTTGGCTTGTTTTCCTCTAAACTTGTAATTAAAGCACAGAGGTTCTTTGTAAAAAAGCTGCTTTCAAGATTCTCAGCAGTCAAACAATAGGACAGATGGTGCCCTGTGGATTTCAGTTCTTGCAGTATTCTAGGAATTCTAGACTGTGCACTGTCTGTATCTGGCCCCTTTCTATTTCCAGATGCTGTTGTGAAAAGTTAATCACAAGAGCAAATTATAATCCTAATAAATACAGACACAGTCCTTTTAAAAAAAAAAAACTAACAGTGAAAAATGCTTTTTCACATCTTCTGATGTTTCCATTTATTTTTGTGTGCTGCAGGCTGAAATTGAGTCTTTTCTGACCAGAAGAATTCAACTGAAATATCATTTCACTTGTGCTACTTTTTGCCCACCATCAGGTAAAAAGATTATTAAGAAGCCCAGCATGACACAAAAATGTCATTAACAAAATCTGCCACTTCCCAACATCAGTAAGATTTTAAAAATTCCATTGTACTGTCACTACAATGAGAAAAGGAAACCTGCCTGGGATTTCACAGTAAAGGAGGTTCAGAGAGTATTCTGAAATGGCTGAAATAGAGGATTGGTGACAGAAACTAGAAAATTAATGAATATAACTGTAAAAGTCTGTGAGATAGGATGGAGTAATGTCCTAAAATAGGGTTGGAATACATTTCTGTTTCTCTTCAACTTTATGCAGGGTTTGAGTGAGACTTTGCACAAGGTTGGTCTAACTTACAGCTCAGATCTGAATTGAGACTAGGGCCTAATCCTCTCAAAATTTCAAAATCTGTGGTCAGATTTCATCCCAAAACAAAAATGCCAGGGAAATTGTTGAATTTGTGAGAAATTTGCCATCTTGAGAAGTGGAAAGCCTCTTACACTGCCTCCCATTTTGATCTGTATCTAGATGAGAAACATATAAAAAGATTAAACTGTAGCCATAAACTGAGGAATTTCTGACTCTGACCTGGACATATTGTTGTGGAGTGAGTGTTGCTTGGTGCCGTGAAGAAGTGATTAGGGAGGAAGCTCTCAAAATATTAACACCAAGCTTCACTTGGCTGCACAAATACAAGCCTCGAGCTGGGACATACACACAGCCTATATTGTTGGTTCTAAAGGAACTCTGGTGTTTTTAGGCTTCATTTCCCTCAGCGTTTGATGTAGGCAGAACAATAACCTCCAAACATCTAAATAATTGCTTTCGCCAAAAGCTCTGAGAGCACTCAACTATTAGTTCATAGATGTTATCATAAAATTAATCACATTCCCTAAAAGACGTCCTTAAAGTTGATGTTGATGGCTGTCTTATTGATTGGCTACAGAACTCTTCATTGTGCTGGTTCACCAAGGTCTCAGCCTGATTCTATGCAGAGGACTTTTGCCCTGGGCTAGCTGCCAATCTCCACACAAAGCACCTTGAAAAGTTCAGATCTACCAAGGCTAGCCAGGGGTGTACTGCTCAACTGAAAAGGGACTTCATTAGGACAGAAATAATATATTTGCTGAATTTCATGATGTAGTTATCTAGCTGATGAGTAAATCCAGGAGGCAGGCTATCTGTTCTCACCCCTTTTAGGGATTAACACTGAAATTCATAGCTTGAAAAAAAAACCCAACCCAGCAGTGAGCAAGGGAGCGAGAGGAGTGCTGGCAAGAGGAGGTGAACACAGAAAGCATAATCCCAGTCACTGGGCCCCATAATCAGACTTCTCCAAGAAGCAAACTGCTCGCAGTTCCCCTGTTCTTCAATTAGCAAGTGGCTCTGAAATGGAAAGGAAAGCATACGAATGTGGTTTTCAGCATGTCAGTTGCTGAGGTGAGTAGCTCGAGAGAGGACGCCTTGAACACTGCAGCGGGGGGAGATCAGCGTTCAGGAGCCTCAACTCAGAGCGGCAAGAGCAGAGCCATCGAGGGAGCCTCAATTCCTCGACAGGACCTGCCCAGGAGCCGGCAGCTCAGCTGACGCGAGCAGGGACTCACAGGGGGCGGAGCCAGGAGGAGCGGTGCTAGCCCTGATTGGTTAAAAACCTGCCCCAGGGAGCGCGAGCCACCAGAGCCGGTCGAGGCAGTTCGCGCGGGCAGGTGAGCGGGCAGGTGAGCGGGCAGGTGAGCGGGCAGGTGAGCGGGATGGTGAGCGGGATGGTGAGCACTCACAGTACTAACAGGGCCCGGTCTGGGAGCTCTGCTCTGGCTGCCCCGGAGGTGGCCAGCGTAGGCACCCAGACAGAGCCGATGAGAGGGGAGGCTGCAGTGCAGAGCTCGGAGTGTAGAGAGTGCCTGCACTGGTCTGGTGAGGGAAAGGTACACAATGGGCAGGGCTGCACTGGGTGCTCCCTGGTGGAGGTTCTCCTGCAGCAGGTGGCTGAGCTGCAGGAAGCTGTTAATAGGCTACAAGATGTCATACAAGAAAGATGTCAGGGTAGCTGAGAGGAAGCAGGAATGCTTGCTCCCTGCCCAAACTGTGCAGAGTCCTCAAGCTTCCCCTCTAGCTCATGGAGGAAAGAAGGAGGCCGTTAACCTGCAAAGCTGGGAACTGGTGACAAAAAAAAAAAAAAAAAAAAAAAAGCACAACAAAAAAAGGAGGAAAAGGACAATTAAAATCAAGGGACTTCCTCCTGAATCTGTTGGCCCCACGCAGAACCGCTTTGCTGTCCTGCAGGGGGCTCATGAGGAAAGGCACTTCCGCCAGAAACAGCCGGCTGATGCACTGGTAAAGAAGATCTCTGCTGGTGCTGCCAGAAAAAAAGCGGCAACTCGTAGTAGTAGGGGACTCTACTTTGAAAGGGACAGAGGCACTCGTCTGTCAGCCTGACCTGGTCTCAAGGCAGGTGTGTTGCCTACCAGGGGCACGGATCAGGGGTGTGGCAGAGAGGCTGCCTGCTCTAGTAAGCCCCACGGACTATTACCCACTTCTGGTGATAGATGTGGGTGCTAGGGATATAGACAGTAGTAGCCTGGGGAACATAAAGAAGGACTACAGAGCCCTGGGAGAGGTGGTTAGGGGCTCTGGAGCTCAGGCAGTCTTTTCGTCAATTCTCCAGGATACAGGGGAGGACCTAAAAAAAGCTAGGAGGATTAGCCAGGTTAATAAATGGTTAAAAGGGTGGTGTCACAGTCAGGGGTTTGGGTGTCTTGAACATGGCACCCAAGTTTGTAGGCCAGGTCTAGTGGGGGCTGGTGGAGCTGGTCTAAAGCAGTTTTGGTAGGAACCTTGCCAGGCTGGTCAAGGAGGTTTTAAACTAGATGTGTTGGGGGAGGGGGGCATCATTACATCCCAACACACCCAGTCAGTTGCCAGCACCTATAATAAATGCTCGGAGCAATGTAGAGATATTCCAGCTGCTCCAGCCAATGAGCCAGCTTCATCTGGAGCTCGACTGAGATGCCTCTATACAAATGCCCGTAGCATGGGTAACAAACAAGAGGAATTAGAAATGTGTGCACGTCTATGGGGGTATGATATAATAGGCATCGCAGAAACATGGTGGGATGGCTCCTATGACTGGATTGTTGGAATGGAAGGTTACAGGCCTTTAGAAAAGTCAGGCCTAGCAGGCGGGGAGGGGGAGTTGCCCTTTATGTTAGGGATAGGCTGGAGAGTATGGAACTCTGTCTGGGGAGAGGTGAGCAGTTAACAGAGAGTTTGTGGGTCAGGGTTAAAGGGAGAACAGCTATGGGAGACATTATTGTGGGGATCTGTTACAGACCACCTGATCAAGAGGACTCTGTGGATGAAGCACTCTATAGACAGATAGGAAAAGCCTCACGCTCACAGGCCCTTGTTCTCATGGGTGACTTCAACCACTCTGACATCTGTTGGAATGACAGTACTGCCCGGCACAAGCAATCCAGGAGGTTCCTTGATTGTGTGGAAGACAACTTCCTTCTGCAAGTAATAGAAGAGCTGACAAGGAGAGGTGCCATGCTTGACCTCGTGCTCACCAACAGAGAAGGGCTTGTTGGAAATGTGATGCTCTGGGGCAGCCTTGGATGCAGCGATCACAAGATGGTCGAATTTGAGATCCTCAGGACAGTGAGAAGAGTGTGCAGGAAGCTCACTGCCCTGGACTTCAAGAGAGTAGACTATGGCCTCTTCAGGAACCTGCTTAGTAAGGTTCCATGGGATATAGCCCTAGAGTCCAGGGAGGCCCAAAACTCTTGGTTTGTCTTCAAAGATCAACTGCTACAAGCTCAGGAGTGTTGCATCCCAACTAGAAGGAACAGCAGCAGGAGGGCCAGGAGACCTCCTTGGATGGATAAGGAGCTGCTGAGGAAAATTCAAATGAAAAAAGAGTCTTATAGAAAGTGGAAGCAAGGACAGGTGGCCTGGGAAGAGTACAGGGATGTTGTTCAGGAAGCTAGGGACCAGGTTAGGAAAGCTAAGGCCCAGTTAGAATTAAACTTGGCTAGGGATATTAAGGATAACAGAAAGGGATTCTACAGGTACATAGCAAATAAAAAACAGACTAGGGGGAATGTAGGCCCCCTCAGGGAGCTCTCGGGAGAACTAGCTACACGGGATTTGGAGAAGGATGCGGTTCTGAATGACTTCTTTGCCTCGGTCTTCACTGGCAAAGGCTCTGACCGCACCACCCAAGTCTTGGAAGGCAAATGCAGGGACTGTGAGAATGAAGACCTTGGGCCCACTGTAGGAGAGGAACTGATTCGAGACCATCTTAACAACCTGAACGTGCAGAAATCCATGGATCCTGATGAAATCCATCCGTGGGTCCTGAAGGAGCTGGCAAATGAAGTTGCTAAGCCACTGGCCATCATATTTCAAAAATAATGGCAGTCAGGTGAAGTTCCCAACGACTGGAAAAAGGGAAATATAACCCCCATTTTCAAGAAGGGGAAAATGGATGACCCGGGGAACTACAGACCAGTCAGTCTCACCTCTGTGCCTGGCAAAATCTGGGAGCAGATTCTCCTGGAAGGCATGCTAAGGCACATGAAAAACAACAAGGTGCTTGGTGACAGCCAGCATGGCTTCACCAAGGGGAAATCCTGCCTGACCAATTTGGTGGCCTTTTATGATGGGGCTAAAGAACTGATGGACAGGAGTAGAGCAGTGGATGTCTACCTGGATTTGTGTAAAGCGTTCTACACCTTCCCACATGACATCCTTGTCTCTAAATTCGAGAGAAATCAATTTGATAGACAAACCACTCGGTGGATGAAGAACTGGCTGGATGGCTGCACACAAAGAGTTGTGGTCAATGGCTCAATGTCCAGCTGGAGACCAGTAACAAGTGGTGTCCCTCAGGAATTGGTGTTGGGACCAGTCTTCTTTAATGTCTTCGTTGCTGACATGGACAGTGGGATTGAGTGCGCCCTCAGCAAGTTTGCCAATGACACCAAGCTGTGTGGTTCGGTTGATACCCTGGAGGGAAGGAATGCCATCCGGAGGGACCTTGACACACTTGTGAAGTGGGCTGATGCCAACCTCATGAAGTTTAACCATGCCAAGTGCAAGGTCCTACACCTGGGTCGGAGCAATCCCAGGCACAGCTACAGGCTGGGCAGAGAAGAGATTCAGTGCAGCCCTGCAGAGAAGGACTTGGGGGTGCTGGTCAATGAATGAACATGAGCCGGCTGCAGTGTGCGCTTGCAGCCCAGAAAGCCAATCGTATCCTGGGCTGCATCAAAAGGAGCGTGACCAGCAGGTCGAAGGAGGTGATCCTGCCCCTCTACTCTGCTCTTGTGAGACCTCACCTGGAGTACTGTGTGCAGTTCTGGTGTCCTCAAGATAAAAAGGACATGGAACTGTTGCAACAAGTCCAGAGGGGGTCACAAGGATGATCAGGGGACTGGAGCACCTCCCATATGAAAACGGGCTGAGAAAGTTGGGTCTGTTCAGCCTGGAGAAGAGAAGGCTGTGTGGAGACCTCATAGCAGCCTTCCAGTATCTGAAGGGGGCATATAGGGATGCTGGGGAGGGAATATTCATTAGGGACTGTAGTGATAGACAAGGGGTAACGGGTTAAAACATAAACATGGAAAGTTTAGATTGGATATAAGGAGGAAATTCTTTCCTGTTAGGGTGGTGAGGCACTGGAATAGGTTGCCCAGGGAGGTTGTGAATGCTCCATCCCTGGCAGTGTTCAAGGCCAGGTTGGACGAGGCCTTGGGTGATATGGTTTAGAGCGAGGTGTCCCTGCCCATGGCAGGGGGGTTGGAACCTGATGATCTTAAGGTCCTTTCCAACCCTACCTATTCTATGATTCTATGTCAGGCTCAGGTACAACTACACTGTGAAACAGAGGATGGCAGGAACAGCTGGGGGGAAGACTGAGAGGGCAGGGAAAGCACTGAGGTAAGCACAGGGCAGCATGGGAAGGTGCAGGCTCGGCTGTGCAGGGTTGGTGGTGCTCACTAGATCTGACAGTCTGGAGTTCGGATAATACATCCTAATTTTTGGAAGGCTTTGTCAGCTTGGGACACTGCTGAGCTAAGGGCCGCTTCACCTGGGCTGGTGTTGAATCAAGAACTCTGGCATCTCAGTTTCTGATGCAGACATTTGCCCATGCTCCCAGGTACCCCCTTGCCCTGGTCTCTCAATGCCTGGCCTCTGCCTCCCTGCTGGAAAGACCTGGCTTTTGGTGCCTCATCAGGCAGTGCCTCCTGCACTTTTACCTCCTGTACTCTGCATGTCAGTACTCATGGGCCAATAGCAGAGTGTTATGCCCTTTTTCTTTTTTTTTTTTTTGGCTTTGGGACCACACATTTCCAAGATTAAGCTGTCAGTTAAAACTTATCCTATGCTCTGTATCTCACCTCTGTATAGTATCTGAGGTGTTTTCCACACTACAATTACAGGCAGCATTTTCACATGAAATTCCCATTCTAGCCATGGCATACCCTATAGTCAGGTTTTCACAGGAAACTCCTTATGACTCTCTATTAAAAACAGGGAAAATGTTTATTTTTTATACATAGTTCCTCAGGTCTCTGATTTTGCGTTACCACTATGGGCTGGCTTTCACCATCTGCTGGAAGTTCCTGAACAAGCAGAAGACCACAGCCAACCTGAAAACCAAACAGAAGCAGATGCCTACCTTATTCTACTTACTGATGGCTGTCAGTAGCCATTTGTCCATGGATTTATCGATTTAACTGAGGTACCTTGCAGGGTTGTTTGGGCCAGAAGAGTGGGTGCAGAAGGCATGTGAATAAAAGGCTGAAAGGAGAGGGGTGCAGGAGAAGTGCTGGGGGCTGGCACAGGAGATGAAGGTGCATCACCCCAGGCAGAAGAGGATTTGCTCAGCGCCAGGAAGAAAACAAGGTCTGTGTGTGTACATGTGGGTGGGTGCATGGGTGGAAGGAAACATGTCACACGTATCTTGTGCCAAGAAGTAACTTCATCCTTATCCTGGAGCAACAAAATTCTTTTTTTTTTTTTTTTTCCATTGTCCAGAGGCACTCAAGCCCTTCCTGCTTGTGTAATATAATTCAATGACAGCAGTCTGAGAGTGAGTTCTAGCCATGACAGCAGGACTGCCAAGTGTCATCTTTCCTTTGTCGGTGCTACCAGCATGTTGAAGAAATTTGTGATAGCTATTGGTCTCATTTGAAGAAAGGTGAGATGACAGCGAGTTGAGAAGTTATTTTTGTAGCCATCCAGGCAACAGGGGAAAGGACATCTCCTGCTTGATTGCCCTTACCTAGCATGCAATGATCATAATGAAATCATGTGATTTCATCATGCTGGTTTCCATTCATCCCTGCATTTCTGAACTTTGACCTTCATTACATCCTGTATGGAAAGACCCCACAAATAATTTTTCTCTTTACTATTGTAGCATTTTTTCCCTAAAATTGGAATATTAATTGAAATCTGAATTAGAATCTGACTGCAATCTAAATTGAATAGGGAGCTGCGATTCCAGTCCTCTGCAATCAAAATGACATGGCTGAGAGAGCTATATCTAATTGTGTGGAGATTATTTTTTTTCTAGATCTCTTTCTGCTTCTGCACTTGGTTTTGTATTTTAATAAGCCCAAACTCGGGAGGCATTTCTAATTAAATAGGTAGAATTTCATGTCTGATTATGGATGCATATTTATAAGAAGAAATAATCTGGGAAACAATTAGGGTTGGAGCAGCATTTCTAAATGATATGTATCTGGTTTCTCCCAGCTGATAAAATTTTCAGCATCTGTCAGGTCTACTGGTTTTGTCTTCAGCGCACAGCTTCAGATTTCAGTGGCCTGAGAGAATGCATTACTGTTTCTACAGTAGAGCAATAAAATTGTCAGCAGCAGGTTTGATACTCAGTAATAAAAGTGGTGCTTCATGAGGAAGCCCCAGTGATACTGGGCTTATTTTGGTCACCTATCTGGTGAATACTGCCTGCTTCTAAATGCACATGTAGTCCTATTGATTTTATGGAGAAAAATGTGCTGGAGAAAATCCACAGGAAGTCCCTCAGTAGTGGGCATGGGGACTTGCTTTAAGCTGCTGCTGCATTTTGCAAGGTGGGAAAGATACTCACTTTACAAAGACTACCTTATGTGTGCTTTCAGTTTTGTAGTGTCATCTGGGCACAGTAGCAAAGTTACTTTTTATTTCATTGGCAGAAGAAGACGGTTGAAGTCTTCATCTGAAGTTCTTGGAAAAGGCTTTTGTTGGCTTCAGCAGGTAGACAAAGACTGATCCTCCTTTTCTTTGGTATGTGCTTATTTGGGTAGCTTGGTGACACTGAGCATAGTGAATCTGAAATGGGCACATCCAGAAGTTGCTTGAGCCTGCAGCTGAGATAAATTCCTTTCCATCAATGCCTGTTTCTCTTACCTAGGATGGCTGGGCCAGATGTGTGCCTCACTCAGGTGGCTTGGTTTGTGGGTATAGCTCAAGGCTGAGTGAGAATCTCACATAGGAATCACCAGCTTCACTGGCTGTTCAGTCAGTGGAAACCCAGAGACTTTGGCAATTTAAAAGGGGTGTAGAATCCCCCTCTGCTTGATTTCTGCAGGGAATAAAATGAGAATTACTGACACAGGTTCTTCATTAGTTTTTGAGGAAAAAAATGTCATTGACTAAGGGCACATAAAACGTGCTAGTATCAAGGAGACCTGTCACTTCCTTGTAATTTGTATGCAAATCTGCTGTACTGATATTTTGCCATGTTACAAAAAATGCTATTAAAAATAGGTCTGTGTAAAGGTATTCTTGGTATGTTGTCTGCATCAGGTGAGAGTCTTGCTTCATGTGAATTACAAAGCTGCAGATCTACCTGCCAGTGAAGGCAGAGAGCACTGTTTGCTGAGGAGGCATGCTGGTGGTCATAGCCTCTGTCCTGCCTCCGCTACGGTTCCATGCTGCTCTAAATTGGCTGCTGTAGGCAAAGGTCACATTGTGGTATCAATTACTGGCTACTACCTGGAAAATTTAATTTCATGCCCTGCAGTGGGTCTGCTTTCTTCTCTACTATGATTGGCAACTGTTTCTCTTTTGGTAACTAGAATAGCTCATTTACTTGTAGTGATTAAAACCCAAAGCTCACTGATTTGGAAGGACAGCTTTGGGTTGCCAGCACAGCACGGAGAGCTTTTGCACAAATGCAGTTGGATGAACAGAACAAGAACTACCTCTTGCCCCTTACAAGGCATCCTAAGAAATTGTATTGTTTGTGATTTGTGTCACATCAATACACTCCTTGAAGTTCAGTCAGTGTTTAGCTAATGAACTCGGTTATGAAAACCAGAGGAAATTAGTGAGCTAAGAAGTTCCTAATTTTAGATTATCAGACATCAAAGTCTTGTTAAAATTACTTACTTTTTAACCTAAGCACTTTTGCTTGAAGATCAATTGTAAAATCTTTTCTGTCTTTTAGAAGCCTCTGAGGAGCTTCTTAAACAGCTGGTTTGCATTTTAACAGATCTCAGTGCTATTTCTAAGATTCAGAAAGCTGGCTGTTCATTTATTCTCAGAAATTGTTTCCTTCCCAAAGGATATATTATGTAATCGATTTTAAAGTGCAACTACTAATCAAAGTAAAAGGGGATTTCTGCTTGAAAACTGTTTATGTAACATAGGCAGTGTCAGGAATTAAAAAACAGGCACCCAGGAGTGAATTCAGTACTTCTCCATGTGCCTATAAGATCTTAGTTCATGGTTTTCTGTATGTAATTGCTTGAGGTACAAGGAGCTGTTCCAGCTTCATGAGGAGCAAGGATTTGAAAGGAAATATCTGTGAAGGATATAAGGAATTATTACCTATGATTTAGTTATGAAAAGTTTATTTTAAAGTAATTGGCCATTACTATGACAATGGAGTTTCGCTAGACCAAGTACTCCAGGACGCTCACAGCTCAGGTTAAAGACAGTTCAAACAACCATAGCATGGTGACTGAGCTGGCAGTCTGCAGTCTGCAGATGCACTGCAGAGGCCTTCCTCAGAGGACATGTATTTTGGTGTAACACAAAACAGCTAAACATTATTTGAAAAGTATTTGTGCAAGGTACAAACACTCCTGTGGTGGAAGCAGGATAAGAAGCTTTTGTTAAGGCAGCAAGCCAAAGTTTGCCTAACTAAAGAATACAGGATACTGAGTTGTGGGAGCCAGTGTTTCTTTTAGTAGTAGCCAAGAGAGACTCAGCATCACTGCCTTCAGTAGGAGCCATGAAGCAGCTCCAAAGGAAGGAATGATCAGAGCACATCAAACCTTACATTTCCCTCTCTGCCTGTAGGTTACACTGAGCAGGTACACTCCACACTAGCCATGTCCCAGAAGGCTGTACTCTTAAGTGTGGCCCCAGCTCTGTTTCCGGAGGTAGGGGAGGAAGGCATACACACTGTCAGCCTTCACACAGCAAATGTTATGGAGCTTACTGTCTAGTTAGGATCTCTCCAAGACAGAAGACTTTGAGGCAGAAGATCAAGCATTTTTACAACACTCAAGGTAAAAATCAACAACTGTAAGTCAAGAGATAATCTAAAGGCTAATACTAAAGACGTATATTCTTCAAAAGGAATGAGGTTTTTCAGATTTGAAGTAGGTATGCACTTCTGTGTTTTGTTGGATGGCAGCTGAAATCCACCTTTTGCCTTATTTGGGTTTTTTTTTTTAGCTTCTTAATGAGGTTGGAAATGTGTCTGGCACACACCTGTTACAAGTATTTGTACTTAGGATAATAAGTTAATATTGGCTACTAAAGCACTGAGCTGCCAGAGCCAGGCTTTGCTGGTATGAATGTAATGAGTTGCTAGTGGTTTGGCATTACAGTACCATAGACAGCCCAGAAGAAATTTGCAGGTCTCAGAGAAATGCCACAGCTCTGGCCCCAAGAATGTTAGGCAATTATCCCCCCCCTCATTCCTCTTAGGGATGCCACCCTAATGTCACTTCCAGGAGTTATTCTCATCCAGTAACACTTGCCATTTCTTGTTACTTTGCAGTCAACGCGCAACTGGAAGGTGTCTGCTCTGGCAAAGCCAGAGCTCTACAGCTCACAGTCTGGCAACTTCATCACTGATACTTACTTACCAACTGTGACGCATTCCTAGAGCTATCTAAACTGCAGGCTGTCAGGTGCAGTGACAGAGATAACACTGCCTCAAAAAATGACAGGGTTAATAACAATATCATTTAAGTACAGTGCTTTAAACTGCATTTGTTTACTAAAGGTAGTGAAAGAACAGAGATACGATGCAGTTCCCAATGTCTGTTTAGCTTTTAAATCCTCGGTGCCGCATGTGCCCCGTCTCATTAAAGATTTAAAGAAACAGACACTTTCCATTTTCTCTGTAGACTGAAATGACTTAGACTTCCTGCAAAGTGTGGGCTGATACTTTGGTAACTCTCAATTTCTCTAACATTTCATAAATGTCACTAAAGTGAGTGCCTGCAAACCTGTGGGAACCTGCCAATCACTCCTTGATGTTTCTTCTCATCTTAACTTTTATATCGATTAATAGGGAAACCTCCAACAAAATTCTGTAAGTGACCCTTTTTGAAAGAATCCAAATGTGAACCATAAATTCAGTACTTTGTCGCTGTTGAGAATTTCTAGTATCATAAATCCAGCTTCACATCTGGAAATGGGTTCTTCAGAGTTCGTTGGTTATTGATCTAGGAAGAGGTCTCCAGTGGCACAGAGAGGATTTAGGCACTGAGTAGGAAGTAAGTACCCAATTCTCTTTGTGTCTTTGAAAAGTTTTCCCACTGATGCCTCTGATGAAAAATATTGGACTAGCAGACCTTATCACATGCACTCTGTCAGGATACTCTAGGCACCCCCCATATTTTTAACATCCTAAAAAATTTCAAGTGGAAAAGGAATTCCTTAATAGCGCATCTTAAATATTTAGAGAAGAACAATAACTGTGCATATTTCTAGGGGGAGGCAGTACCTTGCCTGAATTTCTTTCAATTATAGTCCTGTTTAGAGTCCCCTAACTCAAGAGCAGGTATTGACAGGCAACCTGTGGTTTTACTTTTTCCAGTCCTTCTGTTGCCCTGTCTTTTTGCCCCCTCTTTCCAGCTGAAAGTCAAGACTCACAGCTGTAGGAAATAAAATGGCTATATTGCAATGCTTTAAAATTAGCATGGTTCAATTTCAGCTCAGAGCTAATAGAGCTCTCTGCAGAAGGCATTGAAGCTCTTGCTTTGTGCATCTGTCTCTCTCATAATGGAAAGAACATGAGCAGCTGCCCTATTGCAAAATATCAGAAAACCCCACCAGCTACCTCTTCCCTGCATTCAGCAGCCTGTGTTCATCCTAGCTCAGTAATGAAAGGTGATTCCATCCCCTCAGCATCACATTATCAGGTAGCTTCAGGTTGTCCTTAATCACCTTATTATTTTTCTTTTTCAAAGTTTAGATTAAATGATTTAACAATGCCCATGTGATTTCCCCATAAAGACTGTGGAATTGGTGCCCATATGCTGTAAGTGAGGACACACCAGAATGGGAAACTTGAACATACTTGTTCTACTGCAGCAGTAACAACCTCCCTTCCCTTCATGCTTTCCCCTGCCCTTCGCCAAACCCTCTTCTCCAAAACCACATAACCACATGGCCAGAGTTATAAAACATCAAGGCCTCAGTCACAATAGCAATCCCAATAAAAAAGCTAAGGTAGAAGCCTTCACAAGGCTTAACCTTCGCTTACAGCTGATCCCTGGAGTGTCTAGCTCTGCAGCTTTTAAACACTGCCCATATTCCCTATTAAAAATGTTTCCTATTTAAATAACAAAAGATTTACTACTTGAACATCCTTCTCCCACACCACTGGCTAACACCTCTCCAGGGACAAAACACCAATTGGGCTGGGTAAAACACCTGCCTTATTAATGCTGTTCAGCAAGAAACAATATTAAAGAGCCTGACAGAACGCAAAAACCCAGCACCTATTTGTAGCCAAAAGAGTCCCTGCTGGGCCAAGTGGACTTCAGTTAAGAGGAGCAGGTGCCCTGTCCTAAAATGATGCTTTTCTGCCTTAGGATAGCAGAAGAAGCTGGGGGAGTTACACTGCACAGAGAGCCAGTGTCCCTCTTCATGCTGTTCTGATGCCAGCAATGACAGCTGAAAGCATCACCTGAGAGCTCTGTCTGATGGGGCAATATGGGCTCATCCTGCCAGACCAGATGGCTCAGATTAAGAAGGCTCCTTAGCTTCCCAAAACAGCAGTGCCCTCTCCCTGAGTCAGAGGAGCAGCTTTCCTCAGGCAGGCCAGAGTGGCACTGCTGATTTACCCTGCAGAGGCCAGACCTTACGTCTGGTCTGCACTAAGCCTGGTTAAGCACATGCTGTGTCTGGTTTAGAGGGTGTTTCGGGCCAGCCAGCATTTTCTTCTGCCACAGGCTTCCTCTGTTACTGATATGCCGATGGAGTTAAATATTATAGTGCTTAGACGCCCAGATGGTTTATATGGCACAAATCCTTATTCCAGGCTGCCTGCAGAGAAAGGCGGACAATTATACTTTCAAGGTGTGCTTTGTACCAGCTTGGGCTAGAAACGGATATTATATCCTAAACACTAATGAAAGCAAAAATTAGACCCTTGTGCATCTGAAGGAGCTGGGGTCCTGTGAAGAGTGTTTGCAGCACCTTTATTTTAATCCAGGTCTAAGCACAAAGAGGAACCTTCAAAAGTATCAGGAGGACTGTAGAAAATCTGTGGTTTTAGATGCTGGCATGAAACTCTCTCTACTGAGGCTTACTTGCTGCTGCTTTAAAAGACTAGTTGTCCACTAAAAATACCTTTTAACGATCCAGTGCCTTTTTTAATTGCATCAATTATATTGTTCAGTCCATAAAATCCTCTGGAAATCTGTGACATTGTTCAGTAAAAATCTATCTGTAGCTGCAGACCTATTTTGAAAACTTCCAGCAATGAAGCTCACCAGTACAGCTATAATCTTCCCCCTTGTTCCCTGTACTGTAGGCTGCTTCTGCTATTTCTGCACTGCAGTAGCATTTGCTGACATTTCCATGGGGATGTTGTATATTAGGTAGCACTCCAGGCTTTGGTTAGCAATACATGATACATCTTGAAGCAGTTAAATTCCTCATGCCATTTTGGAGTTAAAACCCTGTTTCATTTAAAAGCTGGACTCCTGGCTGGTGAGTTGTCTGGAATAGTGGGTGGCAGGTCAGTGCAATTTGAAATGTCCACGACAGAGTAGGAAACCATGAAAAACAGACCAATTACCCTGCAGGTCAAGGTTTGTTATAGGGTGGCATGGTTTCAATTTGGCACTGAAGCATGGCAACAAGGCTACTAGGCATGTTCATGAATTTTTGGTATCTGCCATTTGCAAGCAATATTTGAGGAGGGGGAAGGGGAAAAAAATGTAGGAGGCCAACACAGCTATCTTGAAGGGCTTGCTGCTTACAAGAACTTTTATTTATTTTTTTTTTTTAAGGAAACCATTGTTAACCTAAAGTTTGGAATAAAAACATCCATATGAAACTTTGAGAACTGTGAGCTGTTTGCCAAATTCTAGATCAAAGTTGCTTGAATGGACTGATACAATTTTTTTGGAGAATAAAAAATTGCACATCTGGCCTAAGAATCAGTCTGCCAAGTCTTAGCATAATGAACTTTGAAATTGGGCTGCTACTAGCAATCCTCTAGACCCAGGTTTCTAGTAGAGTTGCTGGACATTCATTTATAGCCAAAGGCATTTGTGTAATGACAACGTTCTGTGCTAGCACCTAATTGACAGACTCCTGATACACTGTTTTTTCATGCTAACAAAACTGTTTTTAATTTGTCTACCATCATTTATCAGCTGGCATATGAAACCTGGATGTTAAAACTTTATTGCATCAGAACAAGTTAATGCGGCCCTAAGTCCAGCTGTGGAACACACATCAATAGTGATCTGTTTACACAGTACAGCTCTTCACATTTTGTACCATTCTTTTTGCTTTATAATGCAGACCCAAAATTGGTTGAAAACTTAAAAAAAAAAAAAAGCTTTTGCTGAAGCTGGTGTTTGTTGGAAACATCCTTTTGTTCTGCACTTTCCTGATTGCCAGATGGCAGGATCTCTGATGGTCTGAAAGAAACAAAAGATTCTTGCTGTGTTCAGCCCAGAGAACTGAAGCCCACAGGGCCAGGTGCTCTTGAAAGAAGTATTTCCTGCCATGACTGAAGGGCAAAGCATATTAAATAAACCCATTTTAAAAACACTTCACCATTTGAATCTCTTCTTGAAAATAGATTTCATGATGAAATGTAGTGGCTGTTATGACAAAAGGAGTTTGAAAAAAAACTGTTGACGTTAGCCTGCACTTGCAAAAGTGCAACCAGAAAGAGAATTTATGTGCACAAAGCTCCTTTGCCACCATCCAGGTTAACATGTATGTGTTCAATATTCCTTTGACAAATGCCGTTGGTGTGGACCAGCAACACATCTTTGGAAATATATTTACCTCAAAAGCACTTATCTGAACTCTGGCAAACTTCAGGTAAGAAGGTGATAGAGCCTAAGCACCATTTGTTTGGACCCAGATATGTGATAGCACACACAGAATCGCTATTAATAAATGATGTATCTTATTGCTTCTCCACCATTATTAAGGTTGGAAACGTTTTCCTCCTGGCTCATTTGATACTAAAACTCTCTATAGTCCTAGCTACTCATATTTCTGAATTTAGAGAAGTTAAAATTATCCTGATTTCATATTAGACAACTAGTTTAAGGCAAGATGACAATCGCTTGAGACGCCATCAATTATACTATCCAGATTTCCAATGACTATTAAAGACCAGATTCTCTCAGTCAGATTCCCTAATGTATCCTTGTTCAGGTGCAGATCTCTGTATCTGGAGACACAGGTATGGAAGAATTGTGTCCAAGGGTTTCCCACTCTGTCACTAGTAGAGGATCCCACAGTGCATGGCTCTTGTCTGACAGGCAGGATCTACCTCTAATAAACTCCTTGAGCACATCTGTCCATCTCAGAGCTCCAACACTACAGTAATTGACTCCCTCAGAGATTCTCACCTTACCCTCTGTTTATAGTCCCTATGTTTTAGGATAGAAGAACTCACAGACAGGAGGATTGGGGAACAGGATAATCCTGTGTTTCCCCAGAAGCACTGTGCAAGGAAAGAATTGCAGGTTTTTTTCTGCAAACTACTTACAGTTTGTTGATGGTGTAACATGATTCTGAGTCTGTGCAAAAGACAAGCTAGGATGTTAGTTCTGTACAGGAAGATAAAGTATTGCATTTGGTATGTGAAATGCAGCCAAACCATTTGTGTTTTACAGTCACAGCCTTTGCGTAACACTGGGAATCTAAATGGGTCACAGACCTTTACACTTGCACTACAGTGTATTCTGGCAAATGGCCTGCTGGTCAAATCCTGTTTGGGTGGTGCTTTCACCCAACATGCTGCTTTTTTTTTTGAGAAAAAAACAGAAAACAAATATCCAGACAGCAAATGAATGTCTAGATAAGGTAGGAGGTGGCATCCCTCTCTCTCAGTGTAGGTAGCCCAGCAAAGAACGGCTCAGAGATGCTGTTTCTGACTTTTTAACATGAAAGTGGAAAGAAATTAAAAAGCAGTGTTAGGAAAGGTTCCAAAACCTGTTATGGTTATACTGTCCTGACTACTGTGAAGAATTTAGGTTAGTGATTTCCAGATTATATTAGATTTCAGAACTGATTCAAATAAACAGATACCGTAGCTTAAGCCAATGTCTCCCTTATACAAACCCCTTTTGTTAATAGATTTTTTCTTTTCTAAAATGCTGTTGCTGTGATTCATGGTTTGGGCATCCCAGTGCTAACATCCATATTTTTAAATTTATGCTCTCTCCTTTAAATGAGTTTTAAAACCAGCAACACGACTGATCTCCCTGGGCAGAGGCCTATAGGAATACGTTTTCCAAATCTCTGTATGAGAGGTAGATGCACAAATCTTGTTTACAGGTAATGGGATTTGTGCTCTCTCTTTTACACAGAGAGAACCATGCCTGGCAGACTATATTTTTGTTGAGGCAAAATAACTGAATTTTGTGGTTGGTTGAAGTGACAGTGACGGGACAGTGACATAACAGTGGGCTATGGTCAAAATAATTTAGCCATTTACTTCTCTCTACAGAGAATTACATTAAAAAAAACCCCAAACATTTGGCTCCTTTTATCAAAGTTGCAGAGTTGTGTCAGCACCAGGTGACCAAACACATGTGAAAAGTTCAAAAAAGAACAATTGAAAGTTTTCCAATAGAGAGAAAATTTATAGTCCTGCTGCAGGCTTGCCCGTCTTACAACAGGTAACATATTAGTGCCATACAGCAGCATTTCCTCTTCTATATACTGGTGTTCACTGTGCTGAATGGTAATCCCTGTACTTTGCTATGCCTTTGAGTATAGTTAGCTGCAAGATACTCCTGGACAAGACAGTAGGTGTAAAAGGAAAACATCCTGCTCACATTAGGTGTAAAATCTTCTTGGTTCTATACAGTTCTATACAGTTCTACAAGAATAAGCTCTTTTCCGCACCCAATAGATTTTACATTTAGATTACAGAGATATACCTATACATACTGCAATAATCTACAGTGTCAGTTGAGTCTGTACTCAGCCGTACTCCCAGGTGTACCAACAGTCTGTGGAACTTCCTTGAAGAACGTATTGTTACCCAGCAGATCAGAGAGGCAGATCCTCTGTAGGTGCAGACTAGATGGAAATGGAGCAATGATAATTTGAAAATTTGCCTACACAGTTTTTCTAAACACTATAAAAGAGAATGATAGTATAATGAGGGCTTGCAAGATTGGTTATCATTACTGGAAACACTTATGAACAGCTGTAGTGAGCAGCAATAGCATATTCTTCAAGGGAAAGCTATTCCTATCTTTCAACAAATAGTATACTGAATGTACTGAAATCAAGCGTCTGTAACAACTGTGACCATAATTTTACAGCTAGTGCCAAACTAGTTCATTTCCATGGAGCACTGACCTGCTTAAAATCATGTCAGTTTAAATTTCTAGTAAAAATGTCTCCTGGGAACAGACACAACCAGTGTATGCAAGAACATTCTTGAGTGACTTCTCACTCTTTTAATCCTTGGGTTCTCCAGCCCTCATTCTCATCTGGCTTATTCCCATCCCTTAGTGTGTTGTGAATGATCCAGACTGGAAGCCATCTATGGTTCAGACCTTCAATTTTTTAATTGTCTGTAAAGCAACGTGCATACCTCTGGCTTTTTATCAAGAACAATTAGACAGTTGCATAAACTGACCATCTGGCATTTTAAAGAGTAGCGAGAGATTTAGAGCTGTCAGTCTCCTGCCTGCACTGCTGCTGATATCAACCTTAAAATTTAAACTGACTCTGTCGGAGTCCTCCTTGGAGGACTCCCTTCATGAATGTGTTGGGGCTCTGGGCTCCCCAGAGGTTGACTCTAAAGAGCTGGTGTCCATCACTTGCTAGCAAGCACACAGTTTTGTGGTGTGGAGAGGCAGGAGCTACACTTCACCTCTTTCTTGCGTTGTTTTGGAAAGGTGTCTGGTACAAGATGCATGCGTGAACACTGGCTGGGGATGCAGCATGGGTGGAGACAAAGGCCACATCTCAGCTCTCTCCTCTTGCCTACAGAGCATGGTGTCACTTCTTCAAGTTTGAAGTGTGTTTGAAAGAGCTGGTGAGATGGAAGTGTCTGCTACTCTGCAAGGAATCACATGGTACTGTAAATACCTACTTCAGGAAATTCTACCTTGTGTCTATAAAATGAACATCTCCCAAGACAAAGTCCCCATAAATATCTGGAAAATGTCACTATCAACTTACAGTTAAGTCAAGACATGAACCTTGGCTGACCTGCTTGTGTAGTTCCCTGTAATCCCTCACTTCCTCACAAAGCTGAGTGAATGGTCTGAGAAACCTGTGGATCTCTCAGTAAATCATAAATCCATAGGGTTGTTAGTTTGGGGGATTTGAGGAACAGACTTTGGGAAGTAGTGAGCAGTAATGATGTTCTGGGATATTTCATCATTTTCTATCAGCAAAAGAGTTTACACATGCTGTCTGTGACTTCCTCAATGGATTTGAATTTCCTCCTTGGAAGGAACTGAACTATCTCAGTGTTTAATTTTTGAGTGATAATTAATCAAAATTTCATTCTAAATGATAGTGCTTTGTAATGTGAGAATTGTCGTATCTCCAATAAATAGGCTGATTGTACAAAGGATAGTCAGACCTTCTTAAGACATAGTCCAGTAGATACATATTCTTGTCTGCAGCGTTATATCCTTTCACTTTGTCTTCTGATACATTCTTTTCTATGCTTCCAAGTTGCAAATGACTGGCCTGATATAAATTGTGTGGAAAACCCAGAAAGTTATACAAGGATGGACATGCTGTGGCACTGCACACATCATTGTCAGAAATGTTCACACATTTAGCCCATTTAGCTGCTCTTTACAGCATCTCACAGCTCCAGGTACTCTGGTTGGCAAAGAACCCAGCTAAACAGCTTGAAGGTTTGTTAATAGGCTGTGGCACTTTTAGGCATGTATTAGATCAAAACCCAGACAGGGAGAGTGTGGGAGTATGTATTTTCAAAGGATATCTAGACAGGAAGCAAGGGACAGTGCAGAGTCAGAGGTATCTTTAAATTAACTGGTTTGAAGCTTTGTCATGGCAGTCTAGTTTACTCTGCTCATGAACAATTAAGATGCATAATAACAATCTGAAATTTAATTCACCTTCCATAAGGCTCTCTGGATTATTTACATCTGATTGGGATTTTTATTTTTTTTTTTTTCTTTTGTCAATGGATGCTTTCTCACCACCTTCCAGAGAGCAGGGTCCTGCAGAGTAACGGACTTCTCCCTTCAGCATTCACAATTAATTAGGAAGGATATGCTGCAGCATTTTATCCCTGTGCCAAGGCAGTATTATTTCTGAGGAGCAGCAATTGAGTGATCCTGCCAAAATCACATATCTGCAGCACTAGAATTGTCTGGGACCTCCTCTAGAGCTCAGGAGAGAGTAACACATACAATAAAATAAATGATGTGGAGAAGAACACATAGATGACAACTGACTGCAGAAACACAAAGGGATGTGCTAAAGGAATATCTATCATGCTTCTCATTTAATGAGGTTACAACAAGAAACACTGAATTTAAGATACACCTGGGAAAACCTGTCATTTTTATTGGCCAGCATTTACAAGGCTTAATGGTTAATGCTAAGCTTCTAAATCTACTTTCAGGTATTTTCAGAGGTGGTGAAAAGTTACCTTTCCAGCCCTCCTTTTCTACTGCACCAAGCACAAACCAGGCTGCGCTGAAAACTTTCAAAACCATCAAAACCTTCACTTCCTACAGACATTTCTCTCCTTTTCACTGGTAATACACTTCTTCTGTCAGCTTTGTCTCATTAAAGGAACTTGAGTCCTTTTCTAAACACCTGGGCCAAATCTTTTCTTGGATGAGTCCTGCTTGCTTCTGCAGTGCTCTGAAGCATCAGCATCAGCATGTGGTGACTTGACGAACCCTGCTCTACTCTTAAATTGTACTATGGGACACTTTAAAACTGAGGGCTGTAAAACTCCCTCCTTTATAAAGCCATATTCTATAACCATGTGTGTACAATTAATGTGTGCTGCCAGGTTGTTAGGAACACTAAGCAAATGCAGATCTGATTTTGGACCCTGCTGGGAGGCAAGTAAGATCCATGGGTTTATAAATTAAAAGATATTCTGGGGTAAAAAAGTCCTGCACACATGTAGTTCTGGTGATTTTGCCTGATGATGTAAACACTGCTGGGCAGCCTAGGCTCCAGGTCATACTGAGCAGGGAGTCATGTAAATAAAGGGCTTCTTTATTTTGTGTAAGAGGTGGATGAATCTTCTCAGGCTGTATCCTGTAGGGGTGACATGGAAACCAGGTGGGTATATGCTTGAATGTGAAGGAAAAATACTTCTTGACCGAAAGAACTCTCTTATCCTATCAATATATGGTCTGGATCCAGATTATAACACGTGTGAATGAGTTGGTACTGTCATCTGGTAAAAGTGAAGAGATTCACTCATAGCATAAGCTACAAGGGGGACAAGAACCAGTAAAAAATAGGGCACAACCTTATAGTTTAGAGCAACCCAGTAACTCAGCACCACGCAGCTACTCGCTCATCCCTTCCTTTCTCCCCCTTCCCTCCCCAGGCAGAATGGGGAGGAGAATCAAAAGAATGTAGAAACCGCAGGTTGAGATAAGAACAGTTTAATAACTAAAGTACAATATAATAATAATACTAATATGACTATTTATAAGGGGAATAACAAGGACAGAGGTATAAAACTAAAGCGGAAAAGAAAAAAAACAACAATAAACAGCAGTGATAGACAACACAATTGCTCACCACCTGCTGATCGATGAGTGGCCCCATCCAAGCAGCAATTCATCCTTTCCAGGTGACTCCCCCAGTTTATATACTGGACATGATGTGCTGTGGTATGGAATACCCCTTTGGCTAGTTTGAATAAGGTCTCCAGTCTCTGCTTCCTCCCAGCTTCCTGTGGCCCCTCCTCACTGGCAGAGCATGAGACTGAAAAGTCTCAGGTAAGATCAGGGTAAGCACTGCTTAGCAACAACTAAAACATCAATGTGTTATCAGCACTGTTCTCAGATTAAAGCCAAAACACAGCACCGTACCAGCTACTAGGAAGAAAACTATCCCAGCTGAAACCAGCATGTGCAGCTTTCTCCACAGCCCCTGGGCTGCTGCGGTCAGAAGACAAACATCATTGTTCAGATGCACAGGAGCTGAAGGTCCTGGAGAGGTGAAATATCCTCTCCTCCCTTGATTCCTCTGCAGAGACACTGATGTTGGTAGCACTTGCGCTTCCTCCCAACAGCATGTGCATCCCCACCACAGCCTCTGCTCTCCCTGATGGACAGGTGCTGCAAGGTAGCACACACTGTGCCCTGAATTGTACCTTGCTGGCAGTGTTCTGTATGTGGAGAAAATCATAGAATCATAGAACAGTTAGGGTTGGAAAGGACCTTAAGATCACTCAGTTCCAAACCCCCTGCCATGGGCAGGGACACCTCCCTCTAAACCATATCACCCAAGGCCTCGCCCAACCTGGCCTTGGACACTGCCAGGGATGGAGCATTCACAACCTCCCTGGGCAAGCCATTCCAGTGCCTCACCACTCTAACAGGAAAGAATTTCCTCCTTATATCCAATCTAAACTTCCCCTGTTTAAGTTTTAACCCATTACCCCTTGTCCTATCACTACAGTCCGTAATGAAGAGTCCCTCCCCAGCATCCCTATAGGCCCCCTTCAGATACTGGAAGGCTGCTATGAGGTCTCCACACAGCCTTCTCTTCTCCAGGCTGAACAGACCCAACTTTCTCAGCCGATCTTCATATGGGAGGTGCTCCAGTCCCCTGATCATCCTCGTGGCCCTCCTCTACACTTGTTGCAACAGTTCCATGTCCTTTTTATCTTGAGGACACCAGAACTGCACACAATACTCCAGGTGAGGTCTCACAAGAGCAGAGCAGAGGGGCAGGATCACTTCCTTCAGCCTGCTGGTCACTCTCCTTTTGACGCAGCTCAGGATACAGTTGGCTTTCTGGGCTGCAAGCGCACACTGCAGCCGGCTCATGTTCATTTTCTCATTGACCAGCACCCCCAAGTCCTTCTCCGCAGGCCTGCTCTGAATCTCTTCTCTGCCCAGCCTGTAGCTGTGCCCGGGATTGCCCTGACCCAGGTGTAGGACCTTGCACTGGCATGGTTAAATTTCATGAGGTTGGCATCAGCCCACTTCACAAGTGTGTCGAGGTCCCTCTGGATGGCATTCCTTCCTTCCAGTGTATCAACCGAACCACACAGCTTGGTGTCATCGGCAAACTTGCTGAGGGCACACTCAATCCCACTGTCCATGTCACTGACACAGATGTTGAACAAAACTGGTCGCAACACCGATCCCTGAGGGACACCACTCGTACACCACTCGTTAGTGGTCTCCAGCTGGACATTGAGCCATTGACCACAACTCTTTGCATGTGGCCATCCAGCCAGTTCTTTATCCACCGAGTGGTCCATCCATCAAATTGATGTCTCTCCAATTTAGAGACAAGGATGTTGTATGGGACAGTGTTGAACGCTTTACACAAGTCCAGGTAGATGACATCAACTGCTCTACCCCTGTCCATCAGTTCTGTAGCCCCATCATAGAAGGCCACCAAATCGGTCAGGCAGGATTTCCCCTTAGTGAAGCCATGCTGGCTGTCACCAAGCCCCTTGTTGATTTTAATGTGCCTTAGCATGCCTTCCAGGAGAATCTGCTCCAAGATTTTGCCAGGCACAGAGGTGAGACTGACTGGTCTGTAGTTCCCTGGGTCATCCATTTTCCCCTTCTTGAAAATGGGGGTTATATTTCCCTTTATTCCAGTCATCGGGAACTTCACCTGACTGCCATCATTTTTCAAATATGATGGCCAGCGGCTTAACAACTTAATTCGCCAGCTCCTTCAGGACCCGCAGATGGATTTCATCAGGTCCCATGAACTTGTGCACATTCAGGTTCTTAAGATGGTCACGTATTGGGAGCTTAAATGCTGGGTATTGGGAACTCACGAGATTATGGTGAAATTCCTTGTGCTTTTCATGATAGCAACAGTCTGAAGGCTTTTATGAGCTTGAAGATACTCATCTATGCTAAGAAAAATGCCTAGCTAAGGACTTCTGGATGGTTTCACCATGAAAGTAGCAGCCACTTTAAGGAGCTGAAATGCCTTTTTAAATGCCAGTCTTTCTTTAAGTCTCTGTGCTTCAGTTCCTTTTATGAGAACAATGTCAGCAATGGTTATAAAAACCTCACATGCTCTGTAATGAAAGCCACACAAATAGAGCAGCCTAGCTTTGTTCCCTTTCATTCCCTAGCATAAGGAATTTAGGATGTACTTTTGTTCCAGATTTTGAGCAAGCTGAGTTTCATTGTTGTAAACTAAATCTGTATGGAGGGCTGTGGGATTATACCAGGCAGGGCTAGGGGAAGATCCCAGGTCCCAAACCAGTGGCACTCCTACAGACCTCATGCCCAAACAAGTGAACCAAACAACATGCAGGATGAGGTACCTCCACTTGTCTGACCATCCGTCACTTTTTCCAGAGCCAGGAATAGGAGCCAGGTTCTCCTGTGCCAGGAATGTCCCACCTTGCCTATTGGGAATTACTCCTCAATCTGCTGACAAAAAGCACATCATCTTCGTTCTTCTGTCCAAACAGATTATAACAGCCTGCCTCTGCTGGCAGCTGCTAGCAAAAGCCAACACTGATGATAGAGGCAATCAGCATGAGCAAACCCACCACATACATATCCATGAGAAATCTGCCTGTACTGACTGGGTGCCTTTAGTGGTTTCTTAACTTTTAGGTAATTTTAATTGCAGTTCACATGTTTAGCTCCTACTAGATGGGTGAAAGGAATATCTTCGTGATAATTGTGAAGTGTGGCAATGACTTTGTATTAAAAAAAAAAAAAAGTAAGAACAGTTTTGCTGACAGAAATAAACTATATTTTATTATTTATAATCACGTTTTTATTAAAGGAACAAGTACCTGGTTTTAGTATGTGTTCAGTCTAGCCTTCTATTTTACCAGCCTCATTAACTAATTTTAGTGAGGGTGCTATGAAAAAGGAAAATTCTCTTTATAGAGATGAATATAGACAGAGATAAAAGTTAGGAAAACATATATCCATTTTGGTCTCAAGTATGAAAATGTACTATCTTAAGCAACATATTTACTACAAGCAGAGGAAGGACATGCAAATGTTTATTGTTTCTATCAGCATTAATGCAGAGTCCCTTTGGTTATTTCTTTAATCCAAACAGCTTCCTGGTAGATTCAAGATGTGAGGCCTTTCTGTAATGACTTGGCAAGAGAAAGGGTCCAGAAATTCTCTGCAAACGCAATTAAGTTGTCAAAGACAAGTCCCGTATTTGAATTAAAACTATAAATCTTTCATCTGCACCTACTCTACATCAAATAGCAGGAAAAGAGGTCCTCCCATCTAACAGTCTTAATTACCAGAGCACTGCAGCCTTTGAGCGTGACAGAGCCAATGACAGCTGACCTTGTGCTCCAGGCCTAGAGTGGGATCAATGTGATGAATGGGAATCCCTGCCTGAAATATCACAGCAAAAGGAACAGCCTCTGATGGCAAATTGAGTGCTTAACACACTGTTGGCGCTACACAAATACATAATCATGCCCTTTGCTTTGATCCACTTATAATGGAATGAGCAGTATGTTGAGGGCTTCAGTGTAAACATGTCAAGCTTTGCCTTGGCCAGCCCTTGCCACCTCCTTTCACACAAAATGCATGTCAGGGTGGTGGCTTTTCTCCTCTCCATTGACACTGTAAGTTCTGTTGCACAGGGCGTGGAAAAGATAGGCACCATGGGTTTGTTAGGGTTTTTGCTAATACTTCGCCATGGCCCAAGGGTAGGCAAAATAACTGTGTATCTCCATGAGTTAGCAGGCTTCATTTTCCTTCTCACACTATTCAGGTAAGTCAATGTTGTGGCAGCTGGGTGTTTGATTATTTTAGAGCAGCAGTTCCCATGCTTTGTAGTGTGAGTAGTGAGTGGACCTCAAAGCCCACAGGTTTTTTTTCCTCAAATTCTGAATGTTTTCAGCTCAAGGTTTGTGACAAAGATCCATGGCAGACCATGAGCAATGCTGATAGTGGTTTTTTGGCCCCAGACTTGACAAATTAATGCCTCAAGGCAAGGCCACATTTCCTGGGGTCATCTATGAAGCAACTACGCTTTAAGATAGGGCTGTCACATCTTCCAGTGTGCTAACGTGGCCCTGTTTGTCCTTCAGAGACATTTCTGAAACTGCCTCTAATCACTATATTGACTGCTACTGCGCATTTTCTTCCTGACTTTCCTTCTTTCTATTTTATATCTTGAAGCTTCATGATGTATTTCCTCCACTAATAGGTCTTTCTAGCTCAGTAACTCTGGCATGTACAAGATACATTGCTCTTTGACTAGTAGTACCACATATGAAGAAGGAACTGCATATGCCCTGCAGAAGAACTCATCTCCGATATGGCATATTGAATATAAAGCATAAAATATTTTAATTTAAAAGATATATAACTGCTGCTTCCTTTTTTTTTCCTTTTTTTTTTTCCTTCAAAAATCATTCCTAGGAAAGGTATAATGAATTTTTGTGTTCAGAAAGCTACAAAAATCTGCCTGTGAAAACATGCTGTAACAAATGTCTTACCCTCGAAAGTGAATTCTTCAGATAGTATTTCCAGAGCAAAATCCAGAGTGTGAACACAAAATTTTCTTAGCACAGAATGTTTGTGCAGGAAAATCAGCTACATTTAAATATAATCTTATTTTGTTATGTTTCTATGATAAATAGAATACGCTGTCTTGTATTACATAAAAATACATCTGTGTCTATATACGCATATGTGCTTGCCTTTCTATATTTATATTTGCTACATATCACAAAGAAATAAGTCTTTGTGCACACTCATGATTATTTTTTTTCACAAAAGCATTTGAAATTCCCAAGAAAAGCACATGAAAGCAACAAGGAAAATAAAGAATACTAACCCTGGAGAAAAATTATTTGAGATGCATTTTGAATCTGCAAGGCTGCCAGATCACACTCACAAACATTACCCTCATGTCAAACAGGAACTGTTCAACATAAGAGCAGATGGGGAAAATACGAAAAGACAAGGTGACGGTGAAGTCTGCGCTGTCAGGTCTGCATCCTTCTCATGTTCCTCAAGAGGCGCTCTGTTCACCAGCTATGTGTTTAGGCAGCGGTCGATAGGGGGTTGTTGGCTGCTCCAGGGCTGTCCTGGGGAGAGGCATCTCCTGATGGATGCTGCATGTCTACAGCCAGAGGTTAAAAGTGCAGGAGAGTGTGAGATTCAAAGGATGCAGACAGAACTACTTGTTTTGAGTAAAAATGCTGTAACTGTGTTTTAGGGGTAAAGACAGACCAGGCTTCGCCCCTGCCAGTGCAATTAGTGGAGATGCTTCGTTAGCTTGACAAGCAGAAGGGTGTGGTGGGAATGCAAAAATCCTCATGGGAACATAGCCTTCCTGAATGCCTGGGAGGCATGCCACTGACTTTATCACAGGATGAATTTCGTCCCGTGAATTTGTATTCTCTTGATATGGATTGTGAATAGTAAGGATGGGAATGAAGTATATGTAACCACATACTGCCAAAAGGGGACACAATCCTATTAAAAGAAATCCACTTCTGGCAGAAGAATAGTTACTATGGAATTTAAAACAGGAAGTTGTGTAATTAACTGCACATTTAGAGCAATATTATGCTAAATATAATAAAAATACTGCATGCAATAAGTGGCCCCAATCCTCAGGATATGAATGTGTAGAAACTCAATTTACTCTAATGCCCCAGTGGAACAATGTAAGTTTATATTAACTTGAGTGATTGCTGTGTGCCCTACCCATGCAGAATTCACGGGACATAAACTTGTCCTGCTAGGCACAGGTTCACTCTCATCTGTCTTATGAAGGATACTTTATTTTTTACCTTTCTATAGGCTTTCCCCAGTGTTTAAGGTTTAAGGGCTGAAACAGGAGAACAACTCCAAAACAACTGGTAAAATAACCCTTGGAGAGAATAAGCACAACTGAAACTGTAGAGCATAAACGGTCTTCTAGCATCCCTTAAACTGTTTAAACTTAAACTCTGTGCATGGATATGTGTTTCCTTGCACTTCTTGTCCACACTGCCTCTGTACACAGGTTAGCAGGGTCTATCTGTTGTGCATGGATGTGATCAACATTTAATTTCTGTATGTTAAATGGTATCACTTGTGTGCTCAAAAGGTCTTTAAATGGAAACTGAACTATCTGGGGAGAACACCCCCAAATCTGTGCGCACTCGATTATGAAGAGTGTTGAGATATCACAGCCCCAGTGGAGCATTTGTGCAACATATTTTCCAGGACTGTTTTGATGGCAGGTGCATTAGGAGTATTTCTAGGGTTATGAATATGCATGTGTCTGTATTTGCAAACATTTGGAACTGCCATGTATATAAATCATCTTGCATTCATTTTGTGAGGATGAAAGTGTTCTCTAACAGAAAGGAAATTTCTCACCGAACTGTAGCTCTGAGCTGCCTAATATATTTTGCACAGTAAACAGAATTCTTTCACCCAGATTGCCAGTAAGCTGCCATGCTTGCTGTTTGCCTTAGGGAAGAATACTCAAGTAGCTGTAATAATAAAAAGTTATAATTGCTCTGTAAGGTATGAAACATTGTAGTGGTAAGGCTGGGCACTGAAAAGTTACAGAGAGGATGTGAAATAAGGAAATCTGAGAGGACTGCACAAAAAGGCACTGACATTCATAAAAGGGCAGGCTTAGCTGTTACTTGACTACAGTCTACACCCCTCTTTAGTTTCCATGTGAAAGAATACTATTAAGAAAGATCCTGCAGAACAGTTAATTTGTTTGTTATTTAAGCCCTCCCCTTCCCTATGCAAGCCCACACATGCTAAGTGTTTGAATAGGGGCCAAAACTCTAACCCAGGCATCCCTCCCTGGGAAGCAACGGATGGTCAGGAAGCTATGCTCAAAGGGCAACAAACCTTGGGTCCTGCCTTCTCCCCTCCTCCGGCAGCTGGCCAGGATGCAGGCATCAGCCCTGCCTCCAGTCACACCAGTGTGTGTGGCACAAGTATCAGGCTTCTGTTAATCCAGTTTGCAAGGGCTGAAATGCTGAGGGACAACCAAATGTTATAAGTTTGTTGAATGAGCATGAGGGGCCAGATATTTCGAGCTGCTGTGGGGAGCAGCAACCACCAGGCAGAGATGGGAGTCAGGGTTGAGTCATAGAAAGTGAATGGCCCTGGGGGATTTAAAGTCCTTTACTAGATATTGAAAGAATGTTAGCTAAAATAACGTATCAGAAGGGTGAGACGTAGCAAGGCTACAGTTCAAGTTACCTAAAAGGCCTTTAAAAGGCAGGAAGAGGGTACTCTGCCTTTTGTGAATAGCAGCATGCAGAGCCAATTGTCAGCAGTCATGGCAGACAGAGCATGAACTTCAGCAAGAGAGGTTTCTGTCCTGTGTAAAGTATCCTGTTCTCTAGGAGTGAAATGACTAGGACAAACGTAAAATCAATGATGATTTTCAGAAATCTCTAACCAAATTCTTTGGGGATAGGGAGTGGGAGAAAGAGGGACTAAAAAATAAACCAATCTTAGTTATCTTTTTCTTAAAACTGGCTGTGACTGAAATTGGAAACCCAGACAAACCATCACAAGGAAATTACTGTGATGTTTCCATTTGCAACAGAAGGTAGAAGCCTTATAGGGGTAGGATCGTGTGCATGCAATTTCCAGCCTATTCTGCGTTCTCAAGATAGAATCTGGCTGCACATCAGAAAAGCAGTCAAGCTGTACAAGAAAACCTTTTAGATTTCACTGAGCACTGTATACTGTTGCATTCAGTGCCCTGGATAGAGGTTTTATTAGAGCTACATATTTAGTGAAACAAAGTTTGTCTCACCTCTTGTCTTTTGCTGTGATTGTAGTGGAAAAGGCAATGGGCAGCCAGCAGAAGCTCTGCCTTTCTGTGCTCCTGGGGACTTGCCCTTCTCCTGGAACCCCAAATTCCATCTGGTAAGGACCAAGTCTGAGCAGGAAACTGTGAATTCATCTCTGAAAGCCCTTTCACTGTATTTCTTGTGCTTCTCTGACTCCTGATGTAGTTCATGTATTCACAAGAATACTGTCTGTAAAGTAGAAAATGGGTAAGCTTCACTTAGTTAATCACTCCAACTTCTACAGTCACTAGTGAGTGAAGGGAAAATTAAAAGTTACCTAGCTGCGTATTAAAAGGGATGAGTTACACCGGCAGCCTGCTTTGGCTCTGTTTTTGGCGAGACCCATCTGTTCTGAGGAAGCTGAGAACATTTCAAGTAAAAGCATTTGGAATCTCAAAAACTCCTTTACACTTTTAGGGCAAAATGTCAGATCTTGCTTCAACAGATCTCTGTCCCTAGAGTCAGAACTTGAGTCTACCTAAAGGACATTAGTCATCTCATACCAAATGTCCATAACAAATGTCAGCAATTTTGACCCAAAACAATTTATTAGATGCAATTGGATCCAGGTGGAATGGGCAGATCACCTGTGATTTCCCTTTCCCATTACTTTTTGCTTGTTGAATCTCTTTTAGGGAAAAAAAAAACCAACAACCAAAATGTTTCATACCTAAACAAACCTTCAGCTGCAGCTGCTAGTTAGATTTGGGAATGGATTATAAAAATGTGATATGGTCCCCATTTCATTTGATGGTGCCTAAAAACTATTCCAAGAGGTGTAGGTTTGTGTTCTGATGTTACATTAATATGATTTATTGTGTTATATTTCTAATGGCAATTGGATTTTGCATGCCATTTAAGAAATAAGATACTCTAATCAGAACCTGGTAGTCTCAACACTCATGGCAGTATGCCAAGAAGGAGTTTTGTCTGGTCTGTAAGAATAAGTTTGGTAGATGGTCCAACTTTTCCCATCAAGACATGTAAAGATTCTTAATTTTCTTCCTTGAGCAAAGAAGGGAGAAATCACTAGGCAAAAGTTGTAAATGAGGAAAAGGAAAAGCTTTATAAATAATGAAGGATGAGAAAATAGGAAATTACTAAATCTGTGTATCTGCCAGTCCCTCCAATATCTCAGAATGGCATCTGCTGGTCTTGCTTGAGCTGGCTCCGAGGTGACATTGTTGAGAGCTACAGTAGAACCATAGAATAGTTAGGCTTGGAAAGGACCTTAAGATCATCTAGTTCCAACCCCCCTGCCATGAGCAGGGACACCTCACACTAAACCATGTCACTGAAGACTCCATCCAACCTGGCCTTGAACACTGCCAGGGATGGAGCGTTCACGACTTCCCTGGGCAATCCATTCCAGTGCCTCACCACCCTAACAGTAAAGAACTTCTTCCTTATATCCAACTTAAACTTCCCCTGTTTAAGTCTGAACCTGAAGTAGTGAAGTAGTGAAGTTTTAGTGAAGCTGGTGAAGCTTTACTGCAGCTGGTGAAGCTTTACAGCAGCTGAGCCTTTAATATGAGAAATCACCTTTAACACGAGAAATCACCTTTAACACTAGCAGAAATTGAAACAGAACTAAAGCAACCGGAAAAGCTTTTGGTAATAACAGAAGGTGTAGGCAACATGTATGAGTCATTGCAGGGTGAATTAGAAGCTGAACTTACAGCTGATCCCCTGTAATTGTTTGTGTACCAGCTCCTCCTCTTCAAACACTAGGCATGTTTCTCTTTGAAAGATAAGCAATGTGCTTATTATTACTATCTGTCTTTTACCATGGGATAAAAGCTCGCACACTGGCAGTTAATGGGGGTCATTCTGATGTCTGTTCAGCTAGTCTCTTTTTACCCCTACTACCTGTTCATGTGTCTGTACCCACAATCCAGCCATATCCCTATGCTGAGCCTTCAAGATGTTCTAGTCTTGTATACTGTGAAGTTACAGTTCCCAGCCTGTTCTTCTCCCTCAGTTTATTCTCAATTAACTAATCCATTAACTGTGCATTAATGGAGTAGGGAAACCCTGGGGATGCTCATTAAAGTAGCCACTTTATAAACAGTGTCTCTCTAGGCACTTCAAGGCACTGACCATTTCCTAGGCAAATTTATTGCAGCTCTCCAGAGGATAGAAGCTAGAGCCTCTTGAATAGAGAAACTGCTTTCTGAACAAGCCAACAGGGTCCATGGCCTGGGAGAGAGCATTACATAGGAGCTGTGCTTTTGGCAGGCTTCATCCTCCAGCTTTCTGTTAAGTGATGCTGGCTGGCAGGGAAGCAGGATGAGAGTGAAGAGCACTCTCTGCTCCTACCACAAGCCAGTTTACAGCTTCTGTGAGTATGTCCGTAGCCCTTATTCCCCAGATGCAATCCCCTCACCACATGCTGCTCAAAAAAAGAAGAGGGGAAACAAGCTATAAGAGCAACTATTTCCCTGTGAATGAATGCCATTATTGAAACACAAGGCATTCCTCTTTTGCTGAGCAACGGCCAAATTCACAGTTCTCTGCAGGTAAAAATACGTCCCCAAAGAGGCTTTTACTAAATACGTCTTAGGTTAAAACAAAATTACATAATCCAAACATCAAAATATTGATTTCAAATAAGTCTTAAGTCTCGGGAACTTGTTTGTAGCATGCTATCAAATGCAGAACACAAAGCGAGCTCATTGTGTGAGCAGTTGGCACTTCAAATGAACTGATGTGAAATCCTAAAACTGGTAGTGGAGCATTTTTACCCAGAAATACCTCATATGTTTAGACTGCCTCTTCAACATGTGTCACGTGGGCTAGAAAATGTCAGGCAGTCATAAACCCAACATTCAGTCATGAGACAGAAAATTTATTTATCTTTAAACAAGAACATGGATTAGGGTGACCAAGCACTTTGCTAAAAGACAAAATAACTTGTTCCTCTATGCAGTGTATGGTGAACCCACGACAGAGCTAAATAATAGCTTTATCTGAACTCTGCACAAGCCCCTCCTGAAAACCCATCTCAGGCTTCTGACTCCTTACGGACATAATTGCTTACTGTTCTCCTGAACTTGAATACTGTAGTAGGTGCATAAATCTGACTGAAGCACCACATTCGTTTGTCTTCACACCCTGACTTCTTCGGCACCCAGCTACCTCAACTGAGATAGAAAACAGAAACTGACTTTATTAAATGTGATTAAAATTTGTTTAAACTGACTTCTAGTCATCTTAGAGAAGTTTCCTTTTTCCTTTTGAGCAAACCCCTGTTCTTACTTGACAGTGCTGCATTGCTGACAATGTACTTTCTGGGAAGTGTTTTCTATTTTGAGTGAAAATGTCAGGCTCATTTCCAAAAGATTTTCTTTTTCTGTTCTCTCCTTTTCACTGTTCTAATTCTGTGAATCTTCCTGGTTTATTCATATGTCTTGGTGGAAAGACCTCTGAGGAGCTGAGCTTGGAAGTTCCTACCCCCCACCGTGTTATCCCATCAAAATCATGTGAAGATTATGCTGTATGCTATTGCTCACTGCTGGAGAACAAAGCTCATGCCACAGATATGATCAGAGGGCTGGAGGCTTCAGGCAAGCTGAGAGGGCTGGGCTTGTTCAGCTTGGAGAAGACTCCATGGACACCTTATAGAAGCCTTCCAGTACCTAAAGTGGGTTACAAGAAATCTGGAGAGGGACTTTTACAAGGGCCTGCAGTGACAAGGGAGAATAGGATAGTAGGATAGATTTATATTAGACAGTAGGAAACAATTCTTTACTGCAAGGGTAGTGAGGCACTTGAGCAGGTTGCCCAGAGAAGCTGTGGATGTCCCATCCTTGGAAACAGTCAAGGTCAGGTTGGATGGACCTGATCTTCTCCCACCACATCCTCCTTCTCCTCCTCTGGTATTTCATACCACAGCTACTTCACGTCATGACTAGAAAGTGCCATGATACTTAATGAAAAAAAGCAGTAAGAATTTTCAGAGATCTTTTTCAGCTCTTCAGGAAACTTAAATCCCATTTTGAGATAGAGACTAAAAAGTGAAAAACAATCTTATTTGGACTTCTTCCCAGCATACTGACCTTATTTAAAGAGCACTCTACTGCAAAATGACTGCCCGCCATGATTTATTTTCTGGGCTCAAACAGAAAGTATGAAACACTGAAATAGTAACTTGGGCCTGAGATGGTTGGTCTTCTAATGAGTCTAAAAAAAGACCAGAGATCACAGAGCAATAGGCTGCTTGGTCAAAACATGGTCAGGGTGACCATGAGCCGACACTGTGCCCTTGTGGCCAAGAAGGCCAATGGCATCCTGGGTTGTATTAGAAGGGGGGTGGTTAGTAGGTCGAGAGAGGTCCTCCTTCCCCTCTACTCTGCCCTGGTGAGACCTCATCTGGAATATTGTGTCCAGTTCTGGGCCCCTCAGTTTAAAAAGGACAGGGACCTGCTGGAGAGAGTCCAGCGCAGGGCAACTAAGATGATTAAGGGAGTGGAGCATCTCCCTTATGAGGAAAGACTGAGGGAGCTGGGTCTCTATAGTTTGGAGAAGAGGAGATTGAGGGGTGACCTTATTAGTGTATATAAATATATAAAGGGGGAGTGTCATGAGGATGGAGCCAGGCTCTTCTCAGTGGCAAACAATGAAAGGACAAGGGGTAATGGGTACAAACTGGAACACAAGAGGTTCCACTTAAACCTGAGAAGAAACTTCTTCTCAGTGAGGGTGACGGAACACTGAAACAGGCTGCCCAGGGAGGTTGTGGAATCTCCTTCTTTGGAGACATTCAAAACCCGCCTGGACACGTTCCTGTGTAACCTTATCTAGGTGTTCCTGCTCCGGCAGGGGGATTGGACTAGATGATCATTTGAGGTCCCTTCCAATCTCTAACCTACTGTGATACTGTGAAAACTGAAAACTGGTATTTCCACAGCTCTTCCTAGACACCCATCTCCTTACTGGCAAGCTTGCATGCAATTGACAACTGTCTGTTTCCAAACAAGTCATAGCCAACACATTTGAGGGACAGCCTATATCTGAAGAAGAAAAGGAGATCAATTTGCCATGCATAAATATGAAGTTTAGAATATTCAGTAATCTGAACATGCCAGGCAAGTATTTAAGTTAATGTGGTCATCGGAGCCATCTCTTTTCATAAGAATCCAATGTTAAAACAAGAAGTAATCTGAAACTGAGAGTCTTTGTTGATGATGTAGGAACTTAGATTTTGCAAGACCATATTATTTTTCATGTGGAAAGAAAGCCAACAGCTTTTTATTCAGCTAGAGCAATTAATGTCAGGGGTACCATCCAAGCCCTTACAGGGTAATATCCATCTTGTCTCATAGAACTGAATTACTTAAAATGTGAGTTTTGGAACTGAAGACTATGGTAAAACACGTTATGAATGCTATCTGTATATATTCAGTATATAAAGTGATTTGACCTAATCTGAGATTTTTAATATAAAATTCAGGATTTGAGTGTACATACCGAGATTTAACTAGATTCAATGTAAATTGTGATATATGAAACACTTTGAAGTCAAATTCATGAGAATACTGTGAGAGTGGAAAGAACTTTTGTTCAACTTTGAATCTTAGAATATCTGTGCTGAAAGAAGCTCACACTATCAGTGATCCAGCAGCTAGAGCACCACTGTCGTGGTTTAAACCCAGTCAGCCACATAGTTTCTACTCCCCCCCTTTTCTCTTTCCTTCCCCTGTCGTTCCCCCCCCCCCCCGCCCGAGGGATGGGGAAGGGAATGGAAAGAGTGTAACTCCCATGGATTGAGATAAGAACAGTCCAGTAACTAAGGTATAACACAAACCACTGCTGCTACCACCAGTAATAATAATGATAAGGGAAATAATAAGGGAAGAAAGTACGATACCAACCGCCGAAACGAGCCCGACCGATCAGAGAGTGCCCTTCTGGGTAATTCCCAGTTACATCCTGGGCATGATGTGCTGTGGTATGGAATACCTCTTCGGCTAGTTTGGGTCAGGTGTCCTGTCTCTGCTTCCTCCCAGCTTCCCCTCCTCCCTGGCAGAGCATGAGACTCAGAAAGTCCTTGGCCAGACCAAAACATCAGTGTTATCAGTGCTGTTCCTGGGCCAAAAGTCAAAAACACAGTACTGCACCAGCTACTAAGAAGGAGAAAAAATAACTGCTACTGCTAAACTCAAGGACAAGCGCTCAACAGAAATAAGTCCATTTTCCAATGAGTAAATAGCTCTTTGTGCAGAGCAAAACAATTGCAACAAAAAAGGTGATGGGTTCACCCTTTCCTGTTCCTAGTGGCCCAAGGCATGGCAGTGTGATTGACAGGAGACCTGTATTCTGGTCCTGAGCAGGTTCTTTAACTCACTGATCTCTTACACTGCAGCTGGAGAGCAGAACCTGAAGTTTTAAGTTGGGTTAAAAAAAAACCACAACAAACAAACCAAACAAGAAATAAAAGGGCCAAATCTAATGATCTTTGATTTACTACTCCCATCCCTTTTCTAGCTAACTTGTATGATAAATTAATCCAACACAAACTTTATATATAAGAAATTCCTTTAATTTACACAGGATTAGCCAGAATGCAAGCAAACATAAAATGTGGCCCAGTATCTTTTATAGCACTTCTTAGAAGGCTTCTTGAATCCAGAAATAGTAGTAGGCCATACATTTGCTTATGTAGATGGCATGGAAGATACCAAAGGAATATATTAGTCACACTGACTCTGGTGTAAACAGGAACAAAAGCACAGAATAAAATCAGAAAAGCAACTATTGGGACACACAAGTGACGGCTAAGTTGGCCAAGGTCCTCATTTTTCCAAGGTCACTTTTATCTTTCAAGCTCTGAAACCTAATGACTTGAAGTATTTACAAACATTACTTCCACTCTTGTACAGTTAAAGTTTTGCAAGACACTGAATACAGTTAAGTTTAACACCACTGCCCATTGCTTCTGCTTGAATTCTTCAGTTCACAAAAACCATAAAATGCACGCATCTAGTTTATTTCCATATTATTTCAATCACAGTAATACCAGGATCTGGAAATGTCAGTTTTCACAGAAAACTGCTTTTATACTTCTCTCAAACAATCACTTTCCTAAACAACTCAGTACAAATAAGCAACACAGCATAATTTTTTTATCTCCTTGATACCTTTTCCTTCTCTTTTGCAATGAACTCTTCATACAAGGTTTGAACAGAAAACCAAATTTACCAAAAGTAGTGTGAAAAATTTAAAAAAATGGCTGAATTTGATATGCCTTACAAATAGTTTGTGGGCAGAGAGGAAGGTGAAATAAAATTTTGTGTAATTGCTTTTGCATTCAGACCCTTTTCATACAGACTTGCATGGCTGCTGTCAGAGATTCAGCACCAAATGTTAGTTTTTAAATACCATAAATTACTTTGAAGGTGTTTTTCTAAAATATCATATGCTATCACATTATGGTGTTTCTTATTTCTCACTAGGCTAACTTAATTTTACTTACAGTGAGCTTTGAGCTGTGATTTATGTTGCTATCAGACTTAGGAAATCAATTGTTTCAAACTGAATTATCTAAAACCAAAGTGTTTTAAATTCCAAGTAAGCATCTGCAATTGTCTCCTTTTTATTAGCTGCACAAACCTGTTATTTCTCTGGCATGCAAATAACTTGTAATGGGCTGCTATATGTATTCGTTAATTTATTCACTCTCAGCTTAAACAGTGGCCTTCAGCAAATCCAATAGATGAAGCATTAAACAGAAACGGCCCTTGGTAGCATTGACTTGGGCCTTGTATAAAAACAATTCGGATACTTCAGGCTGGAAACAAGCATTTTGTTACAGAAGCTGATTGTTCCCTGCTGTAACTCATGCTAGCAATTTCTTTCAGAAGTGTCCTCACTTGAACATTCTCCTCAATCATAATGCAGCTCCATGGAGCCCATATTTCCTCCTGAAAGGCGCCTCTTTTTGACACACTGTCACGCAATAGGTATCAGGAAAGTAGTTAAAATCACGTGTTTTACACATGCTTATAATGATATGCCCCAAGTGTGTCAGCTGGTACCATCTGCAGTGCCTGGAGCAGTGTCTGGGAGACTGTGACAACTCAATTGTAGGCTGGAGTTTTTGAAAAACAGTGGATAATTACTATTCCCTTTTAAGCAAGAGCACTCCTATGGGCAGTGTTAGGGAGGCCACATCTGTTACAACTATTACTCAGTCACAGCCGATCATCAATATTACAATAAAAATAGCCATCAATCTGGTTGAAAATCACCATTTCTTTTCAGTTCTAGACCACTGATCTGATCAAGTTGTAACTAATAAATTGATGCTTTGTCACCCTGTCCTTTTGTGTGCTTTTAATTTGCGCTCTGATTGATTTTGGAAGCCATGCAGGATCCTGCCCCAAACAAATACGAGGTAGTAAAATCAAAGGGAAAGAAAGAGAGCTGTAATTTCTCTTGCAGAAACGAGCTGAGTGGTTGAGAAGAATATTGAATTCTAAAATCTCAGTTCAAGAATTTTTCATAAAATCATTGCTTTCAACTATACCTGGGTTTACTTATCTTGGATAAGATCTTGTTACTTAATTATCACTCTTACAGTGGCTAGTTTGCAATTTTAGAACAAGTATAGGTAGCTATCTAACTTAAAATTGAGAAAAGGATTGCAGGTGCTTTTGCTCAGATGAGTTGCTCATGTTTTAACTGTGCAAATTCAATGCTGATTTTAATCAACTTCATTTTATCCCAGTCTAAGACTTTACTGGCCATTCAGACTTCTTTCTGTGGTCTTTCTTAGTGCTAAGCATGAGGTTTAACAAACCATCCCATTCTTCATGTTTCTTGTGCAGAACTGACATGTAGAGACTTGATACGTGAATATTAGAAGATAAACACCAAATATTTTTACTGTGAAAATTTAAGTACTGTATGTGATGCCGATTTCTTCCCAGATGGTCCCACATTTTATGTTAAACTTATAAAAAATAACATGGCAAAGCTAAGTTTCTAACAAGCATAAATGAAATCTGAGCTCTTGGGACCATGAAAGGGTGCATCTTGAAATGGCCAGTGACAGAAAACATCCAAGGGAACTCCTTACATGATGATTCTGTATTGCCTCGAAACTGGTAATTGCTGAAGAGAGTTTTCAATGCCATATGAGATGCCTTAAAACAATGGTTGCTGCAGTGTTCCAAGATTTGTTTTCTTGGTACAGTCCACCAACAGACATAACAACAGATAGATATCAAGACAAATTTTTTAATATTGCATTATTGGCAGACAAAAAAAGATCGCTTTACATTGGAATGTTGAGGTCCTGCCAACTGCCAGCAAGTGGATAGGTCTGGTTTTGAACTTACTGCTAATGGGAAAAAATGTATGTGCTGCTCAAAAATAGAAATAATCTGAATGCATCTGAAAAGGCTTAGATTCCGTTCTGAGAGCCCCTCAAAAATCAGCCCTGATGACAGAATTTGAAAAATACAGCTTGCTTAAAGGCAGTGGCATTTAATTTTTCCATACTCTGTTACATCTCTGTAGTGCTCCATGAAAGTGAACCACAATGAAGCTGGTAAATATTATTAGTCTAACTTAGAGATGCAGAAGGAAATTCATACAAAGAACCTTGGCTTACCCAAGGCCACCCAGAAGATGGTTGGATACCAAAAATGATGGGTTGGGAGGTGGCACCATAAAGTAGCAGGGCTGGTTTGAGAAATATGAGGGTCTGAGGTGGAAAATTAGCTTCAATGCATGTAATTAAAGGCTGAAAACTTTTAAAATATGCCTTTAGAGATTAAAATTTTTATAGAAATATTAAATAGAAATATTGCTGCTGCAAATATTTTTGGGCAATGAATAGGAGGCCTTAATGCAAACTTTTAAAAGCGTGTCGGTCAGGTAAGGGCTGACATTTATGCTCCTGGTGCTTCCAAGAATCCTCACCCCGTCAGGTTGCTGACAGTGGTCCTGCAGAAAACAGACTTGGTACTCTGTAGCCCTCATTTAAGCAAGGACCTAGCAGGTTTGCTGAGTTCATGTAAGAAGGATGTTGGAAAGAGAAGAAGGACTCCAGAAAAGCTGTTTTATTGCCCCCTGCCTGTGGGGGTACATTCTTCTGTTTAGGGAAGGAGGCTGTACACCTTCCAGCTCACAGCACCCTTTATACAGCATATCTGCTGAATTTCAACCTTTGGGTGATGGTAGCCTTCTTGGAAAGGGTGCCATAACCAAAACACAGGACTTTATGTGCTTCTTGCTCTAGGGTTCTTTTCATTTCCTGAAGCTGTTTTTTGTATCAAGTCATAGATGGGCTTGTGGATTAGGTACACTAACCATAAAGATGAGAGAAATCACACACTTAATGCAGGCTCCTGCACATACAAACAGGAGAAAGTTCATTTCCCTGCCTCTGTGAAGTCATTGGTAAGACTGTGACATGGGCATCATGTAAAAGCTTTGCTGTATGGGTCTTTTCCATGGCATGTACACACACACAAACTGGTGAAATAGACACATTTTACACAGCAATGTATGGACTGAATCAAGAAGGGCCTGAGCCCACCTCTTCCTTGGGATCTTCAGCCAGGAGACTGGAACAGCTCTCTCAGAGTGATCTCATCATATGGAATAAATAAGAATATATCTTACAAATTCTTAGATTTTGGCTGCTTTTTTGTTTTGTTTTCTTCAAGCCATTAAAGGGAAAAAAAAGGAAACAAAAGGCAGATTTTGATTGATCTGGTAAATATAGATGTGGCTGGAGCCAGGAAGAATGCATTAGGAAAGTGATTGATGGCCTTGATTATGGTCAGTGCAGTAAGAACACTGGGTTTCACTGTGACTGCAGACTGCAATTTGCTGTTCCCTTGTTTTCTGTCTGGCACAGCTTGCTCTTTTTCTAAAAAGGTCTGCAAAGACAAATAACAATTGAATTGTGATCGTACTGATTTTACTAACGGTCGGTTGGCATTTGCAGTGTCAAAGACCCATCTTTACTGGAGTTCAGCATACTCATACTGTGGATCCAGATGGCAATACTTATTTAGCCATATTTGTTTTTTTTAAATTGCTTCAAAAAAAAAAAGTCAAGATTAATTTCTAGGGTTACAAAGGAAGATATTTTCTGATCCACTGTTACTACAAAATTTTATTTTCCTTAGATTTGCCTGCTTTACCATTTCCTTTGGGTTTTCAGCTAACATGACTCAAATACAACAGTTTAAAAGAACCTCCTGCATATATCTGGTCATGTCTTACCATAACTAAAATGCTTGTCTAATGCTGGAGCTCGATACCATAAGACAATATAGTTGTATGAAAGGAAATCGTCTGCCAGAGTGTTTAGCCAATGAACAGACTGGAAAATATTGTCTATCTCCTCAAACAAATGAATATCTCTAGCATACACACAGCAAGCAAAGGTCACAGGCAGGCAAATTACATGAGGAAGAGAAAACATGAAGATGACAATAATAAGAATAGCAACAGCAAGGCATATGGATGGTTTTAATTGGTTTTCTTCACTCCCTTGAATGCCAAAAGTGCCAGAAGGAAGTGGCTGTAGAGCAGCTTTGGTGAGGACAGAGAAAGGGGGGATGGAGGCTTCTGTAAAACAAGGGAGGTAGGCAACATGACCAAGTAGAAATAGCAGGGTAGAGAAACTAGGTTAGATTTAGCAAGAGGAGCTGAACAGCAGATCTTCAAGATGAGGACAGAGTTCTAGATCTTAGATCTTGAAGACCTCTTTAGAGAGCACTGAGGAAACAGCCCAGCTTTCAGAGGGGCAGATGCCACAGCCAAAAATGGCTTTGGCAGCAACAGCCTGACAGCCCAGTAAAGAGACAAAGCAATACTGTGAAGAAGAGTGCAATAGCTGAAAAGGAAAGTGATTAAGTGTGTGTAAGTGGTTTGGCTGCAGGGATGGAAAGGGTAGGTGGCTAAAGTGCTGTAGCAGGTGTGTCTCTTTTACTCCATTTTCTCATAGAAGGTGGGTTGGGAATCCACAGAAAAGGACTGAATCTTAGTGGGGTAAGGACAGTTGAACACACTGCAGGATGTTTTATACCAGATATTGTGTTGTGCTGTTTCTTTTGCTGCCTGTGAAAGCCATCCACAGGGAAGGATGTAGGATATTTATCAGAGTAGGGGCACTCTGTCAAGGACTTTTTAGAGGCTCAGCTCATTCACCTTTCTTCATCCTGTTGATGAAATTTCACATTCACTACATTGTTTTGCAGAATAAGCTTCCTATTTTTTGTGCAGGACATGTACAAATTAACCCTACAGTGGTATAGTAGGTATCTGACATTTGCACGTAATTACCGTGACCTGGTATTTGTGTAACTAGAGGATGAAAATGTTTTGCTTCATCTGAAGTGTATTTTCCACGTAATGACCATATAACTAAATTAGAGATAGATAAACTTGCTGAGATTTAATATGAGGTCACAGAAAAAAAATGTGTTTAAATAAACTTTATGTTCAGATAGGTCTTGACAACCGGCAAAAATGTCATTTCTCATTCTTTGCTAAGATATGATCTCGTTACACATGAACAACCACTGCAACACATGCAGAAAACGGCACAAGAAACCCCCTTTTTTGATGTTATCTCTGGTTGTCAAGTGTTAGATGCAAGGCTAATGAGCTTTGATCAAAGTGCCAGCCAATTTAATTCTCTCCATTATCTCGGGTGAATAGGATTATTTATTAGGTTTCTCCACACGTGCTTGCTGTGGTATAAAAGCAATGAATCTTTTTTATGCCACAGTGACAAAGCTGGGCTTGACTCTATGCACCAAAGACCAAAGGTCTGATTCTTGCTCTTCAGAAAAAACTCAGAATACAACATTGCTTCCACAAGCAAGTGTCCAGGGAGAGCCACAGCCAAGGGGATCTTGTGCAGGTAGTACTCTGGATCATGGAGAAAAAGAAACTTGATTTACTGAGACTGTAAACATTGTTGCCATGATTCTGATTTTGTTCTGGATGCAGTGAAACCCAGCCTTATCTTTGCATTATGATTTTTATTTCTAGGTATGAAAATAACACTTTAGGTAAGGCTGCCCTGTGAGCCACACTGCAGATTCATTAGCTGTAGCAGCAGCTTTTATTGTGTGGTGCTTTTGATGTACACAGGCCCATCAGTGATGGGAAATCAAAGCAGGTGGTGCAATCCAAGTCCAAAGGGAGGGAAAAAGAGGAGAGGAAACTTTTACCTATACCACCCAGAAATAAGAGCAAGAAACGTCTTGTGTGCCCCAAGACCTACTTCTGGGAGACTGGAGAGGACCTCTGCTCAGACAGTTACGAACCATCCTAATAATGCAGGGTATCAAGCTCAACTGATCTGTCATGGGCCTCCCAAAATACTTGGGCCAACTGGAAGTTAGTAGGTACCTGCAAACCATGGGTTCATGGGAAACAGAAGCGAGTTAATTGCTGAAGTAAGAATCTCAGAATACACTCCTTAGTAAATGGTGCAGTTGCTAACTTTTACTCAGCTGTCTTATAGTTTTGGTTTTCTAAGAGTAAGTGTGGTGAGAGTGGGAGCCAAGGACGTAAAAAATACTGAAACTGACCTTCCCCTACTCAACCCTCTGCATTTATTTTATTTTTCACAAGGCAGTGTGGTGTTTTGGGAATGGAATGCCAACCCCAACCTTGAATACCTCTTATTTTCTCAGCTTCTGTCAGCTGTGTTCCCTAACATTATTTTAAGATCATTTAGGTATTTAACTCGTTAGACTGCAAAATTCTGCTAGTCTAGCAGGGCATTTTCCAAGCCATTACATGTCTGTAAATTCACGCCCACTTAAAGTGGGGCTACCATTCATAATGATAAAGGTCTATTGGAGTCTTTTCAAATGTATTCAATTAGCCAGATTCATTTGAATAGTTTAAAAACAGCACCTACGATTGCAGCATTGTTCTCACCAGGTAGGAAACATCCGATTAAAAAAAACATCCTCATCAGCAAACCATGATGTTACAAGTGTTCCTCTATTACACTGAAAGGATAAAAAGCAGACTGTGGGATTTTCAGGACCAGACCACTCCAGTTACAATCTCTAGCCTCCACATTTTCACAGTATTTCATGAAGTTTTATCAGTACAATATAACTTGATCAATCTGACCTTCAGTAAGCGGAGTAAAGCTAAAAACCTGTGTAATTCTTCAACAATTAATCAGAGAGAATCAAAGGAAAGAACTTTTCAAAAACAAAGAGACAGAATAACAAAATACAGAAGAATTAGATAGCTTTTCACCTGGGAAATTCCCCTGGAGGAGTCAGGTTAAAGAATTTACCTAGCTATCGAGGGAAAGGCACCATATCTTTCCACATACCTAAGATCTTTCTAAGACCACAGACTAGACACATTTTAAATATCCTAAGCTTGACAGCAGGTCTAATATCTTCAATACTGAAATATTGTTTAAAAAACCCAACCAAATATAAACAGCATCAAAAAACCAAAAGCAGAGAATTCTACACCTTCTCCATAAATTTCATGAGACTTATCACTTTTCAATTGCTTAGAGTTTTCTACAGAGACAGGGAGGAGACTCGATCATCCCTCATTCATCCTTATCAGACTGTAGGCAAACCTGCCAAGTTTTGGTCACTAAAGGGAATCAGATTTGAAAAATGTACTCTCTGAGTGATGACTCAAATTTTCCATTTAAAAGTATTGTGAATCTTCAGAGTTTCATGCGAGACTGCTTCAGATTGCAGGAAACTCAAGCCAAAAATGGGGAGACACACTGAAACTCAGTGAGACTTGGCAGTGCATTGACTCTGCTGCGGCAGAGGAACAAAGGCTCGGCTAACAGCATATGCTATCTATTAAACTTTGTTCTTTATGTGTGTAGACAGAGAGAGGGAAAGAGTGACAGAGGTAGGAAGTCCAGCTCTCTCTTCTTTATTTCAAACAAAGCTTTTGCCCAGATTATTTAAAAGCTAAAGGAGTCTGGAGAGAGCTAGACATTTTGGAGAATCACTTCACGATGCAAAGTTTTAATTTCATGCTCTCTCTGTTTTGTAGGAAAGTTATTTATCCACCTCAGTCCAAACAAATGAATTAAAACATACATAAAAGCAGGCACTATCATAGCAATTGTCTGCTTTGTTGTTGATCAAGAAACCTATTTTGTTCTTTTGTTGTTGGAAGATAGAAAATGTTTCCAATTAAGCAGTTCACCTGCATGCTAGAAATGTATGGGTAACCTAAATGTGAATGATAATGCTTCCTCAGATACTCCTTGAAAATTATAAGAGGTAGGCAATGCCCTGGAAGAAAGCCACTGACCTCAAAGATACTGCAGCCAATGCCCAACCATGAATGTGATTTGACCCAGTGTCTTTTGCTCAGGAATTAAAGTCCTTTCTCCAACTGTCAAAGAAAAAGATTCATGTGACAAAAACAAAAAGCAAGCATGGTTTTGAAAAGAAAACCCGAAAGCCTGGCCTAGTAAGAGGCAATGGTAAAACCACCTCTGATTTCAGTGCACTCAAGATTTTACCTTTCGTTTCAGAGCATTAAGGCTTAGACGGTGGGGCAGTGAGGCTGTCTTGGCCTGACTGATCAGCCCATGAAAAGCTTCCTTTCCTCACGTTTGTCCCCTGGCCTTTTGAGAATCACTACAGACACTGGTAAAACTACAAGAAAATGGAAGGAGTGGCTGATGCACCGGAGGATTGTGCTTCCACCCAGAAGGACCTTGGCAGGCTTGAGAAATGGGCTGACAGGAGCCTCATGAAGTTCAAAATGGCAAAGGCTGAAGTCCTGCACCTGAATAACCCCACATACCAGTACATGGTGTGTGCTGACCAGTTGGAAACCAGTTGTGCAGAAAAGGCTCTGGGGCTGCTGGTGGACAATTGGTTGCCCACTAGCCACCAATGCACCCTTGCAGCAAACAAGACCAACAGCATCCTGGGCTGCACTAGGAGAAGGATTGCCATGAGGGTGACAAAAGTGATCTTTTCTTTCTACTAGTGCTGGTGAGACGTATTTGGACTAGTGTGTTTGATGCTAGGCTCCCCGAGATGAGAGAGACATGGGGCTACTGAAGCAAGTCCAGCAAAGGGCCACTAAGATGGTTAAGGGGCTGGAGCATCTGATATATAAAGGGAGGCTGGGAGAACTAGTGATATTCAGCCTGGAGAATAAAAGGCTCAGGAGGTGCCTTACTGATATCAGTAAACATCTGATGAAGGGGGTAAAGAAGATGATGCCAGACTCTTCTCAGTCTGACAATAAAATAAGTAGGAAATTCTATTTTAACAGATGAACAAAAATTACCCTAAGGTGGGCAAACCCTGGAACAGGCTTCCCAGAGAGGCTGTGAGCTTCCATCCTTGGGACTGTTAAAATCTTCACTTAGAATCATAGAATAGTTTGAGTTGGAGGGGACCTTTAAAGGTCATATAGTCCAAACTCTCCTGCAGTAAGTAGGAACATCTTCCACTAGATCAGGTTGCTAAGAGCCCCATCCAACCTGATCTTGAATGTCTGCAGGGATGGTGCATCCACCACCTCTCTGGGCAACCTGTGACAGTGTTTCACCACCCTCATTGTAAAAAAAATTTCTTCCATTTATCTAATCTAAATCTGCCCTCTTCAGTTTAAAACCATTACCCCTTCTTCTATCACAACAGACACTACTCAAAATTCTTGACATGGTCCTGGAAAATCTGCTGTCAGTGGCATTCTTTTAGCCCAGGGTTAGGGCTAGATGGTCTCCAGAGGTCCTTTCCAACCTCAGCTGTTTTATGAACCCTTGAGAATTCAGTAGCTGCATTACCTCTACCACATGCAGGCATCTCTGGGTTTGCTTGTTCGAGAGGCTGAGTAACGGCTCCTCAGCGGCTCTTGTAAAAGACTGACCTTTGGGAAAATTGTCCTGCCAGGAGTCAAATTGAGTAGACCAGACAGGAAGAAGTTCAATACAGCTACTGAGCTGTCTGGTAAATTGTGACAGATAGTCCAGAATGCCCATAGAACTATTATTCCATTTATTTGGCAAAATCTGTGATTTTTTTGAAGTATGATTTACATACTGAAGCGAAACTGTCAATTGTGTGCACATACATTCTGTGGCACCAAGGCCTGATGGAGATAGAGGAGACACTCACTGATTTGAATTGCAATTAGAATGAAATGCTATATCTCAGGCAGATCGAGGACTGGGCTTTGATCTGCTATAGACCATAGTAATTCCCTGGAGTACCCGGGTAGAAAGCATTTAATTTGATATTTTATAAATGTTCCAGGCAGAAGATTTATGGAAATATTTCCCAAAATATCATTTTGCTGGGGAGGGGGAATTCCAAACAGCTCCAATTAACATATAACTGTACCTCAGAAAAGGAGATGATAAGATTGACACGCAACTGTTGAACTTCCTGTCTGGAGTAAGACAAAAGATGGACATCAGCTCCAGTTATTGAACAAAATTACTCCACCGGCATGTCATCAAGAAATGCTCCTAGGTTTTTAATATAAACAATTGTGTGTAGTTTATACAAGGACACCAGACTTGGTAAAGTGATCCTGAACAATTAATTGCAGCACTACATCTGCTAGAGAATTTTGTGCGTACTCATTTAGAAAACTGTGAGGATGCATCTCCACAGATGTCTGGTCTCAAAAGAGTACTTCAGCCCACACAACACTTTATGCAGCCAAGTCTAGATAAGGCTACCATGTATCCAGTTTTTCCAGATGTTGCTCCTTTTTCCACTCAGAAATGATGTCTTTCTCTGGGTTTTTGGATGCCTGGCTGGGACACAGGCCACTATAGAGCTGAATCTAGTGCCTACACTGTGGTATAAGCCTATCAGTTATCACCCCATGAAGGACAGGCACACTAAGACCAATGCCTGTGAGCAGCACTGGACTCACTATGGACATCCAAAGGTGTTTCTGTCACAGGAATCTCAGATACAGCACCTTGGTACCTCAGCTTCTTCCAGTGCCTTAGTTACATGGCTTATATGTGGTGCAGGTCTTGGTGTTCTGCACCACAGCACACAGTAGAAACACAGCTGCCTTCAGTGTGGGAACTGATGTGACCTATTCATTATAGCATCACACTTAAAAGTGCATCTAAGTTCTTCTCAGCAAAATTGATCGTAAAGGGTATAAAGAGTAAAACTGGCCCATAGAGGTAAATTGCTCCTTAACACCATTATTTGGTTTATGCCTCAAATCACACAGATGTAAGCCCTTTTGTATTTCTTTTCTTGTCCAACCAAATCTTTCTGTTCCCACTGCTCATGTAGATGTCTAACTCCCCCATTATACGTTAAATAAATGGGGTTGTTTTATTGGTTGTAAATGTCTTGTTATTCAGTTTCATGTACCCACGCTTTTGTTTTGTAGGAAAGGCAATCTTGCTTACAGCATTTATTTTTGTGTATACTTCTGGTATGTTGCCACTGCTTTTTCTTCTCTGATCTAACCACCTCTACACTTTCCATGTTTTCCTTACATTAAAAAACCCAGAAACAAATACCATCATTTCTATTCCACTAGCCATTTCTGTCATGTTTTTCCCCAGACTCTTAGTACTTTTGCAGTATTATTTTCAAGCTGAGTGACCAGGAAGGAACAGAGGGGACATGTCATTGGATTATATAATTATATTGTTTTCTATCCTTGTCCTACTACATTCTACCAGTTTGCCAACACTTCTCCTGCACACAGAGCATATGGTTTGGCTAAGATGTCTGCTGTGACTTTTTTTCTGTATGGTGGTGATTAATTTAGAGCCAAGGAATATGGCACGCTGATTTTTCCTTCCAACTTGCATTAATTTGCATTTGTATTCAAGGAATTTAATCTATGATCAAGCTATCTAGCTTTCTTTACCCCAGCAGAAGTTCCTCACAGACTTGTCTCACTTGCACTATCTTACCTACTTCCATGTCACTTCCAAATCTTACCTCCTTACTTTGTTTCTTGTTTTCCTAGTGAGGCTCTTTTCTGTCTTGTAAAACACAAATTTTGTCCCTATCTCACAGTTTCTTTGAAGTTGTCTGAATTGCCTAATTCACACCTCTGTGGTCTTTGTTAGTGCTTAGCATGAGGCCACAGACTAACTTAGTGAAACAGCTACTTTCCCAAAGGTAGAGTGAAAGAGAAACAACTGGCAGTGCAGATTAAGTACTTGTAACACATTGACAAAACTTTTCTTCCTTCAACCCATGGAGGTTTAGATTCTGGTGCTGTTTTTCTCATAAGAATGAGAATTTTCCCACCTGTTCCTCAAAAAGGGAGATCTTTGTCCCCCAGCAGGAGAGATACTGTGGTGTTTGGAAACAACCTCACACAGGATTGCCAGCAAGGATGTCACCCTGAGAGCTACAAAGTCCAGACACTATTGTGAATGTGACAGTATTAAATCTAAAGAGACTAATGTTTTATATTGCAAAGAGGAGTTGTGGGCACACAGAAACAGAGACCAACGGCAGATATGTAGAAACCAGAGACAAAGCCGTATGCAGTGACAAGCAAGTGGCAGTGGTGAGAAAAGAAGGGAAGCTACCAATCACTTGCATTTTAGGAGTCCTGCTGGCTTGCTCCCTTCTGAGACATGCAACTGGATTTTCTCTATATTTCCTCACTTTTGATTTGCCTGAAGGAGAAGTGGTAAAATGGCCTTGTCCCTCCCAGTGTAAGCAGTCCATCCTACAGATCACTCAACCTAGAAGGTGAGAAGGGAAGCAATCCCAAAGCAAACTCCAGCCCCTGACACAGCTCCACTACCCTGAGCTTCTCTCCAGGCTCTCTGACTGTGCACACTAAACTTTGGTTATGTCTCTCAACTGGTCGGGTACTGCTCCAAGAGGGTTTTCCCACATAGGACTAGGCAGGTGGCAACAGGGGTAGGCAAGGAGGAAGTGTTTGCATGGGTGGTGTGAGGAGCAACACAGTCCTGATTTTTTTCTTTCTATGTGACAGATAAAACGTACATTGCCATTTGGGTCTCGAGACTGATTTCAGTGAAGTCCTGGTTAGGGGTTTCAAATTACATGGCATAAACTGTGTCTGTCATTGGAATAAATTCTGAAAAGCTTTTAGACTTCAAGGGATCAAAGCTGCTTATTACTTAACATTATGATAATCTACCCATTGCAAACATTGCTACAAGTTCAGTTGTATCATTCCTTAATTCCTTTAAATATCTGAATGTCTTCAGTCCTACCCTGGAGACTACAGCTTTCTTCCACTTTGCATTTTGACCTCTCAGACACTGGAATATATTGTAACTTTTTCCCTTGGAAAACAGTAGGTATTTCCCTGGTACAACAGTGATTGACTTTAGCAAATGTTCTATCAGAGTTAGCATGAGAACAGAAAAATTGCAGTATCCAAAATACTGTGATCTGTTGCCTCTGCCCAAACCTCTTTAGCATCTGGGAGTAAAATATGTCTCTGTGTAAGCTGTTTCCCATTGCGGTTTTAAAGGTCTGCAACATTTTTATAGGCTCAAGGACCAAAGTAACTCAAGACTAAACTGTGTTGGCTCACCCTGGGGTAACCCCTATAAATGACAAACAAATCAGCATTTCACAGTTAAAAAACAACACCAAGTGTTCTACAAAATCCCCCAGAAGTTTACTGCAGTGATGCTAACAATGCTAGACATTAAGGCAAGGAATTTCCTCTTTGCATTTCAAGAGAAAAAACACCACAGCTGTTTCTCAGCCGATTCCCAGCCAAGTTGAAAAGGTCACTGACCCAGCCATGATGTAACACCGAACACTGCAAATGACTCCCCCAACCACCGTTTCTGCAGAGCACTATCCAATAAGAATTTTCACCCCACAAAAAACCTATTTATCCAGTGCACCACTAAAGCCTCACCTAAAAAGGATTGCAAGAGTCTTTGGTCTTCTACTGGTTGAAATATCTGCAGCAAATATTTGTTAACTGGTAGGAATAGGGAAAATCTAGTCCTGAAAACTGTGTGCATTACCTTTAAATACGGGGAAGTGTGAATGATTAAGATAAAATACTATCTTGGCCTCAGCACTCATTGTACAATCTACAGTGTACTTGATTAGAAACTGCAAAAGTAGTAATTCTATATTCCCAGCAAAACATCAAAGTTACTACAGCACCTAAACAGGAAAGGCACAAGCCAGGAGCTGCAGGAGATCCGATGCTGTGACACACACGATGGGGCAGTAATGGAGGTCTCATAACTGAATTCATGGCCAAAAACCTCTGTGCAGGTCACCCTCTCCTCCAGTGGTGGTCCAGTCAGCATTCTCATTTCCAAGATGCTGGGGAACACTGGAGGTCATGGAGAGTCTGAGCAGCAGGGAAAGGTTAAAGTTACTGGGACAGTAATGCTGATAGTGTTCACACAGGCATTCCCCATCTGCACTGGACTGACACCAGTGACAACACACGGAGGAGATATCCTGGGACCTGCTCTTAGCTGTATGGCTAGATTAAAGCTGTTCAAGATATAACCTTACCTCAGGCTTATCCTTAACTACATGATAGTTTCTACTTCTGCAGCACTGGTCCTGCATATAACAAGGCACAGGGATTTATGGAGTACAGCAGCAGGTAGATGAGCAGGTGATTACAATAGTGTGCATGGAAGAGAGAGAAAACTGCCACCTTCATAAAAGAATGGCTGGTTCTGCAAAGGAGAGTGCCCAACTGACTGTGCTGTCATTGATAAAAGCAAAGAAGACCAGTCATTATAATGTCTACATTTGCACACAGGGAAGGGGCCAAATGTAAACCAAACTGTATTTGCAGTCTTAAAGGGCTATTTCCAAATGTTCCCTCTCTGCTGCCAGCTAAACAAACCTTGTGTACCTTTGCACTTACTTTAGGTGTTTGATGGGAAACTTCTCTTTCAAGTACATTCACATTGACCCTCCTTCCTTATTCAAATTACAAAAGATTTGAGGAGGAAGTGTGTGCTGGTAAACAGAATATCAATAGCAAAAAGAAAAGAAGTACTTCTGTCTCATTACATCTGCCCTTCCTCTGTGTCTAAAGCTCCTAGCTCACGAAGAACACAGGTTTATGGGGCAGATGGTAAGTTTTATTGTGTTTCTCATCTGTTAGAAATCAAGAAAGACAGAAAGTAGTTTGCAAATTTTTTGCATTAGAAACCCCCACTTTCTTTTTCTGTGTAAAAATGATAGAGGTGGAAAGTCAGCGAGGACACACTCTAAAGACCTGGAGAGACATTTAAAGGATAAAAGTCTCTGAGATTCAGATGGCAATGAATCTAAACCTCATTTCTGACAGGTGCTGGGAATTCAGACCCTGTTCATGCTGCACACTGCCGTGGTGAGCAAAGGTGCCACAATAGGTATCAGCAGTCTGTCTGGATACCTGCTGTGATAAAGCTCTGCACAACACAAACATGGCTATGTGGATCTTCTCAGAGCCATGCAGAATAGAGGCAGACTTTGTGCCTGTGCATGCTTGCCTGTGTAGAGATGACCCAAATCATTTAAGTGCTTCAGACTTGATATCCTTCATTTCCGGAAAGCACTGTGTACAGAGATACATGTATACACAGGAAACATTCAGTAACTTACAAAACTCTGCAGAAAGAGGATCCTTGTTCACATTTAGGTCGCCCACTTGACAACCCAGGTAGAAAACCATTCATACGGAAAAAAAACAAGTTAAAACCAAACCAAAATACACTTTTAGGCCCTTATTGTGTGTGTCAGAAAAAACAACACACAATTCCAGTGGGAAAAAAGAAATCAATTTTGTGTCATTTATGTGATTAACCTGTTGATTCATTCTGAAACTGGGGTTTTTTTTTTCTATTTGCTAGCTGCCCTCTTTTCTCAGGTACTTAACTTTTCTAAAGTTTACCTTTCCCACAGTTCCCTTATTAATAAACCTTGCTTAGTGACAGGTTAGGAGCCACTTTGTCATCATTCATGTTTCTGGAATGGAAGCTGGGAATATAAAAGGAATCTACATAGATACTCCCCGTCACATTTTACTCCATTCTAATAGCAAATTAGAGAAGGAAAGATCACTAGATTACCTTTTCCTTTCTTCTTTTTTCTTTTTTTTTTTTTTTAGTTTTGTATGCTATAATGAATAAGACTGCATTAGAAACATGTCACATTCTGAGAAATAAGAAAAATTCTTTTTCAGATGGAATAAGATTTTGCACTAAACACAGTAAAAAATAAGCCTGCTTCACAGGAAAAATAAGTTTTGTGATTATCGGTCTCACTTCAAAAAATGATGTTTCCAATATATGCATTTTTGTAAGCTGTAGGAATGCAGTTGTCCTTTGTCTGCTTCCTGAGTTAAAAAAGACTGAAAAGGCTCTGAAAAGCTCACTTATACCCACATGTCAGCTTTTTCCCTGCATGAAACTGGAAAAACCCTTCTCACAGTTGTCTCCATTTCTCCACTCGTGCTGGAAGATGCCTGAAGGACAAGCCTGCAGTGGACAAGCCTGCAGTGGACAAGCCTGCTCATTACCTGTCACAGGTCAACAGGGTGCCTCTGCCCATCTGCAGTCAGCGAGGCCCCATCCAGCCCTGCTCTGGAGATGTGCCTGACGCTATCCTTATGTCAATACTTCTTACTGCATGTTAGCATGGCCATTGTTTCTAAATAGCTCTGAAAAAGAAATTTCCAGCTTAGCTGAATTTCCCTCCCTTGAGATGTCAAAGCTTCAAGTACTGCCTGTGAGCAGATAGGAAGCCATCCCTGAATTGGAATATGGCAGCCATTTAAGGATACACAGCAGTAGCACAGAGTAATTTGGCAAAGGAGGGTGGAAGAAATACTGCATCCAATGGAAATGACAGGAACATTCACAGGTAGGAAGAATGCAATTATCCAGGCTGGAAGCAGGCCAGGATGCCATTCATACTGCAGACTTGGCATTTCCCAAAATGAAATAACAGATGTTTTTCTGATTTTGTGTCAGGAATATGTTTTATTAATTAAATCTGTAAGAACTACACTGCCTTTGGCTCATTTTTCTTTTTTTTCTTTTTGCAAATAAGTGCAAGAAACACAAAATGTCAATGTATACAGATAGATATATGCATATATATGTATATATACATGTATTTATACACATCCATCTTTTAGTTCAGAACAGATTAATTCACTGAAGTAGATGAAAAGGAAAGAAGTTGCTCTGTGGGGCCCCATGATCATCTCTAGCCTCCAGTTACAAGAGAAACTCCAGACAGACAAAACATGAGAAGATATGCTCGGGGCAGCAATTTAGACTGACAGGGTGATAGACTGGGTGATCATATAGATTTTGCTGGTCTTCACATCTCAGAGGTAGTGAAATAACTACAAGGAAGGGGGTGCTGTACAAGAGATAGACAGAAACTTGTTTCCCCGCTCTGCAGCTGACTTGCGCAAGATGTACCTGAAGAATGGAGGTACACATTGCTGTTGCTGTCTGAGGACTCTGTAATAGGTAACACACACGAAAACCTGTTCCCTGTTCAAAATCCTCTACCACCCACTTCTTTTAAAGGCCCTAACAATGGAAAATTGGGGGAAACAGACTTGCTGCCAAAAAAAAAAAAAAAATTAAAAAGCAAAGCACAAAACCAAAACACAAGAAGGTTTTGTAAGTATTAGTCTTCTTTTGGCAAGAAGTGACTATAAACCACCTACATGGTAGAATATTGGCTTTCTTAGACACCAAGCAACAGAGCTGACTTGTTCACTGTTCCCAGGAGCTGTAGGTTTGAGTGATACTGAAGTGCAGTGAGACACTATGGCAACAGAAAACTGAAGTCAAATGTCTCAGTCCAAGTCTCCCTCCAGATCTCAGTGTCTCAAATAACCACATTAATTGGTTTTCCTCCAGTGACATGGGAAATCCGGGTGACTTCCTGCAGCCCAAGAGTTCAGTCTGTTCCGCTGGTCATAAGAGATTGTGCACTTTCTCCTTTGCGAGGCAGTGGTGTTTGGGATGAAAGCAAGTTCTGAGGGCAGCAATTCCTTCCACTTGAAAAGAAATTCTTCAAGCAGCACTAAAAGGGAAAGTCACCACGGAAGATCCCTTGTCCCTGACCTTGCCTCTCCAATTAGGAGTTCCGGATTTGCAGAGCAAACTGAAACACTCATTTGCATTTTTTCTCAGCAAAGAGTGAGCTTTTTTGAACCAGAACAAATCAAACCAGAACATTCATCTGTTTCTCAAGACTTATTTATACAGGTGACTAGAAGTTGGACAAATTCTTTGGTAAATGAAAATAAGTGAATTAAATAGCAGTAACAGTCTCATTCTTTCAGCCAGTCATTAGTTTGATTAGGCTGAACATGAACATAGGGGAAAAGCAGACATTTTATCTCTAAGCCACTCAAGCTAGCTGAGTTATTGTTGTCACTTGACATGAACAAATGCGGTAGTATGTCCAAATCCAGCGTTCCCACTTAAAATTGATGTTGAAAAATGGGGAATAGTTCAAAAGAGCTACATGATTCAGCGAATGAATGATCCATAAAACGTGCCTGGTGGTGGGAAACTCGATACACTCAATTTATCTGCTTTATCTGAAAGCAAATCAAAAGGGAAAACTCTGCTGATAGCAGATGATCCTTTAGTGAAGCAGAAGGCAGAACATGAGTTCAGGGTGGGAAGTTCATCATGGTTGCAAAAGACAGAAAATAAACATTTTTAAGTGAGGGTGATTAGCATTGAAGCACCCCTCCAAGGACAGGTTTACCTGGTTCAGTGCAGAGTCCATCAGACTCCAGCTCCATGCACACTGGCTCATTTTTATGTCTCGGTGCCAAGCCAGGATGCTGCAGTGACACAGGACTAAGGCTCAGCAGCCTGGTTTCTCGTGGCTCCCTCAGTCTTTGTGCCTGCAGTGTTGAGACTCAGGGCTCAGAGCCCCTCGCTCAGCTCTCCTTTGCACTGTGCAGTGTAGCCTGAAGTTTTCAAGTCAAGAGGGATACTATCTGGAATGCCACCACTACACAAATGAGGCTGGGTTTGCACTGAAGCAGTTTTCAGTTAGGTTCAATTCAAAAAACAAGGGTACAGATCAGTTTTGGGTCAAGCTCAGTTAAGCTCTCTCATGAAGTTAAAGGCTCTGACTCACCATCTTTATTGGATTTAACAGAAAATGTAACTGGACATAATCTAACCCACTTGAAACTGCCAGCATCTCTGTAGCAGGGGGTCACATGGTGGGGCAGTAACCTTCGGCTACACATGAGGGCAGTTCCTCTTTTTCCTCCCTCTCCTCCAGCCTTGTAACACAGGAAGATCAAGTAGGGCCCCCAGCACTGTGCTGCTTTCTATTTGGTTCCCTCCCAAGGTGGCAAGAACTATCTGGGTTCATCATAAACGATAAATGCAATCTCCAGCTGCTTGGTGGGTGTAGGCCTTGTATCTAAACAGGAAGAAAATTTGTTTGGAAACTATTGAGAAACCTCGTTATTTATGCCAGGAAGCCAGGTGGTAGCCTGGCTGAGGGGACAGTGCACATTCCAATAGACATGGGAGATTTGCAAGATTAACCACAGACTAGATTCTGTGTATATATCTGGAGTATATAACTAGGCTGAAAACATCCATTCATGTTTGTTTTCATCTAAACAAAGTCAACAGATTAAAATACTCCTAATTGCTAAAGAGTCAGTGCTGGGTTCTAATTATCCTGAGGTCAGATATAGACCTAGTGGCTGTATGAAAAGCCTCTCTCCCAGATATGCTGTTTCCTTGGAAGCAGAACTGAAACCAAACTGCTTCAGATGTACAGCCATTAATAAGAAGAATTCATTCAGTTAGGTAAATGCCTGACATCAATTATGAACCATAGAACCATTCAGGTTGGCAAGGCACTCTGGATGTTGTCTCATTTGCCAGCCCTGCTCAAAGTAGGGTTGGTTAGGGCAGGTTACTCATGGCCATGTTCAGCTGGGTTTTGTTTCTAGGAACTGAGGCTACCCCAGAGGTGAGGGATGTTCTAAGCTAAGCAGGAAATAACAAGGTGAGGAACACAGCCTGACACCAACACCTCAAAAACGATTGATACTTGACATCTTCCATTTGGGTTCGGGGCTGGGAGCTGTGGCTGAAGCCCAGACTAGACTAGTCATCTTCAGCAAGTACACATGGAAAAGCCTTGGCTAGAGTCCCACTCCTGCTGCTGTCTTTCCTGGTGTCTTAATGTTCTTGCCTTGAGGAACTTGGTTGAGATCCTATTCTGCCTATGTGAAGTAGGAATACAAACCCTGGTTTCTCTTTCCCACTCTCAGCTGAATCTTCTGTTCTGCGTGATCAGCGTGGCCTGATTATTTCATGGAAGAGCCAGCTTAGTAGGCAAGTTTCAGAGACACTGAGCAAGGCAGGAAATACATCTGGAAGTCAGGGCAAGAGGGGGACACCTTGTGAGCTATGCTGCAGGAATGATCAATTGACTGCACATATATCCAGTGTGTGGCAAATGTGTACGCACCCTGGAGATTTTACTGGGAGAAATAAAAGAGCAGAGGAAATCTGGCTTCCTCTAAAGTTAGGCAGCAGCTGAGCAGGAGAATCAGAATTTTGGACACAGACAATGAAAATGTCAGTCTCTGTGAATGTAGCTACTGGTACCTAGAAAGGGATTAATTTAAATCTGGGTATGACGTATGCTAGAAGAAAGGTGCTTTCAGTTCAGAGCAGGATTTAGCAACTGTGCATAATCCAAGAAATGCTAACAGACTGCAAATATTTTTTGAATTATATTTGAATTATATTGGTGATGCTATTGTAGGTACTAATAAAAACGCAAAGCATATGGCTCAGAGCAACAATAAAAAAGGCATGAATTGTGAGTGAAATGGGGTCATATTCTATTCGCAAAAGTACAAATATAGGTACTTCTGGAGAGTTAGAAAAAGCTTGAATACTTCAAAAAGAAACTATCTTGCATTAAAATGTAGCTTGGGCAAAAGAGATAAAATTTTTTACATATTTTATACTCTTTCTGTGAGCAGATTATGATACAGTGAACCTCTGAATAGTTTTAAGATAAATTAATCATCAAGTTATTTTTACATTTTGCACATGATGCTAATCATGCTTGTAGCATTATGGTGCTGAGTACAATGACTTTTTTATTTCTAGAATTCAAGTAACGCTTTTATAAACTTGTCTCACGCTTATTTTTTTATAAAGCTGCACAGAAAGGTCAAAGAAAGGGTTGTCTTTTATATTATGACAGCCCCCAGTGGGTTAAAGAATAAAAGTGGTTTATAAATAAAAGCCTCTTTCATCTGTCATTTGATCCCCATCCCCCCCAACAAAACCTCTCTGCAAGTATTTTGCTTGACATAATTTCTTACTAGTTTCAAAATATCTGCAAGACAGTGTCTTGATCTTCAGTTACGGGTACACTCTGCTGGGACCAGAGAAAGGGTTTAATGTGCAGAGATGGAAGAGGCCATACCCTGTTTCTGTCCAGAACTCTGGCTTCCTGGCTCTTGATGAACTGGGCTGGTGGTGCCCCTTACATGTCAGGGCAGGTCCATAGCTGGACATGGCTGGAATTACCTGCAAAAGCTCTGTATCTTAGCAACATCCTTCATCCTCAGTTGAGCTTCCAATATGTGTCTGTGCCAATAGCCATGAAAATAAAGATTTTCAGGGCAGCTCTGGACACTCATGCCAGGTGATTTAAGAAATCTGTGACACCAGCTGTCTCAGGCAGAAGGGAAGAAGACATACATCACATGCATACCTCTGCTTCCATATACCCCTGCTCCATTTCGGATCTGGCCTGGAGCCTGTGGTTCAGTGTTATGCCCCATAGTAAAGGTAGCAAGGTAGCAGGTTGAGAAGCTGATCCACAGACCATTCCCAGACTCCAGCAGGGACATGGGATAGAACATCCCACATCAGGCTTTGTGGGTCCCCAATGAACAGACAGATTTGGTCTCCAAGGGTAAAGACAACACACTGAGCTTCTCATTTCTGTGGGCTGGGAATAAAAGGGCCTTTGAAATGCGGAGAAACCCCTCTCTGTTAGAACTTTAACTTGGCCATGTGAAAGAGAAATAATCTCCCACGCTGAAATAGATGAAAACATTGATATTTTTAAAGGACCATGTTTAACTCTGTCAATAAACTATTTTTCATATTTAACATTTGAAAGCTTAATCTGTTTGTATCTTATTACTTACACACAGACTATGTGGGGTTTGTTTAGTCCCTTTTCTCTTATAAAATTAAAGTTTACAAATGTACTATTAATTTTTCATTTATTAAACCCAGTTTTCCTGCATAAAAGTAATTCCAGCTGATCATTAAAAACATACTTTAAAAGGCAAAGGAAAAATATTGATTGCACACAATTCGAATGGTAAGAAATATGTTTTTAATTATTTTTGTTTTATTAATGGACAAGCACTATCTTATTAAATCTAAATTGGATGTGCACTGAGGAACACTAATGCAAACCATTCTGAAGACAAAAATTAAATACATGTTGGTACATAATAAAGCCCTCATGTATAATAAAGGTGGTTTTTGAAAAGGTCTTTCAACTTTTGAACAGACCAACATGCAAGTATTTTGCAATCTGAGTTCACAGTAAGGTCCCTAACATAAAGTGCAGGGCTTAAAAGAGCTTGATCCTTTTTTTCTGTTGGAATCCTATGTTTGTGTAGCTCCATTAACTTCCAGGCTACTGCTTCAAATTTACAACAGTTCAAAACAAAATTTGGGCTGGAAAAGCTGAAGCCATCCAGTTAAAATGTAGTAAGGTAAATATAAACTGTTAAGCACTGACCCCCAAAATGCATTTCAATGTAATTAAGTTCCTGTGTACAGCAGAACACAACTCATCTTGACTCTACTTTCCTCCCCTCCCCAGGCAGCCATTCGGTCATCGTCGGGAGGTGGTTGTGATCAGCATTGTGGACCCAAGTTCACTCTCTCGGCCCTGCTGGCATTTGATTACAACTTGGGTTTCCAGTACACAGTAAAGTCTTCTTTCTCTTCAATTTGTTTCTGGTCCAACAATGTAATAGGCCAATTGGAAGCAGTCCAGGTCTATTCCAGGTGTTTCTTCTGGTAAGCAAGACTCTCTAATCCTGCCTTTCACCAAAATACCTAGCAAAGCCGCAATGCCCATGTACGTGTTGCAGGTTCCTTTGTTTTGGGCAGGGACATTTGCTTGGGCTTTCTGTGTAATTCTGCTGTTGCTTCACTCATCTGCTTCCAGAAAAAAACGAAGCACATTTGGTTATTCTTTAATGAAGAAAGGTTATTAGATCACTGATTTAAGCACAAATACAACAACCCACAGCAGCAGTGGTTTTGTCCAAGACATACTGAAATACAAAAAAGGAATTTCCTGTATTTGCTTGTAATAAACTATTTTCTGCAACAAGTTAAGAGTATGAACACTGTTTAGAGTGAGAAGTTGAAGGCACGTAGACACAACAAAGATGATTTCTTTGTTCAAAAGGGAAGTTAATGACTTCCAGTTGTTCAATGTTTCACAACCAGCTCCCTAAAAACTCTTAGCTGGAGGTTCAGCCTTTCTGATTAGATGCCAAGGTGAGGGCACTTGTGTGCTCTAGTGGGAGGATCAGCTAGAATTCTCCTAGTGTCCTGCTGGCTGCATAGTACTTAGTTACTGCCTGGGTTTGGACCATGACACATATATAGACACTTAAATGGACAGCAAAGTAATTGCATTCGGCTCATGGGTGAGAGGATCAAAAAATGCATGTGTAGGTCCTACTGGCTTGTCATGGAGATAGCATCATGCAGTGGTGAGGAGTGCTATGACATGGAAAGGAAGATGGCAGCAGCTCTTCACAGCTCAGGAAACCTTGTCAGTCACTCCTCTGGCAAGTTTTTCCCTTGCTGCCTAGGAAGGTGTGGAGATAGGTGGGCAAAAGGGAGCGCATCCTCAGTAAACTTGCAGACATCACCGACCTGGAAGGGAGTGCTGATCTGTTAGAGAAGTCTCTGCAGAGGGATCTGGACAGGCTGGATTGATGGGCTGTGGCCAATGGTATGAGGTTCAGCAAGGCAAAGTGCTGGGTCATGCACCTGAGCCACAACAACCCCATGTAACGTTCCAGGTTTGGGGAAGGGTGGATGCAAAGCTGCTCATAGAAAAGGACCTGTGGATGCTGATCGATGGAGCTGAACATGAGCCAGCTTGTGCCTAGGCAGCCAAGAAGGCCAATGGCATCCTGGCCTGTATCAGCAATAGTGTGACCAGCAGGGCCAGGGCAGTGATCATCCCCCTGTACTTGGCACTGGTGAGGCTGCACCTCAAATCCTGTGTTAATTTCTGGGCTTCTGATTGCAAGAGAGACATTGAGGTGCTGAAGGGGGTCCAGAAAAGAGCAATGAAGCTGGAGAAGGGTCTGGAGCACAAGTCTGATGAGGAGCAGCTGAGGGAACTGGGAGTGTTTAGCCTGGAGAAGGCTCAGGGGGGACCTTATCACTCTTTACAACTATCTGAAAGAAGGTTGTAGTAAAGTGGAGGTCTATTTCTTCTCCCAAGTAACAAGTGATAGGACAAGAGGTAACAGCCTCAAGCTGTACCAGGGGAGGTTTAGATTGAATATTTGGAAAAAAGCCTTCACAAAATGGTGCTCAGGCATTGGAACAGGCTGCCCAGGGCAGTGGTGGAATCACCGTCCCTGGAAGTGTTCAGGAACTGTGTAGATGAGGCCCTCAGTGTTGTGGTTTAGTGGTGGTCTTGGCAGTCCTGGGGTAATGGTTGGATTTGGCAATCTTGAAGTTCTTTTCCAACCAAGTTGATTCTGTGATTTAGAGTTTTGTTTTGGTTTTTGTGTTGTGTTTGGTTTGGTTGTTGTGGTTTTTTTTTTTTTTTAAATGTTTTTTATTTAGGTATATTTCAGAAAAAATCCCCCAACAATTATTACACAAAACAAGCCAGATCATGATGATTTCATGATGTAAAGCATACTGTGAAATCAGTGAAAGCTATTCCCAAGTTAAGGCCTAACAGTTTTTTCTTTAAAATGGAAAAAAGAGGCGTGCGAATGAACAAACCTTCCAAAATGCCAGTTGACTGGCTAAGGCAATACAATCAGCAGATTGTGCCCAGAGTTTCTCTGCCTTCAAAGTCAGAGTTCAGCTGGTTAACAATTTAGAATAGGTCCAATATCTTGTATAATACTTGCATACAACTGAGTTTTCAATCTGGAAAAACCACAAATCAAAATCAAAAAAGCTCAGTAATTTCATTGTTACTGACCTTCACACCTCAACAATATGTCAAGCACAGATACTCTATAACATATCTAAATTCTCAAAGACTGTACCTTGAGATGTCTTGGACTGCCTACCTGAATCGAAGGCAGTGAATTGAAGTTCTTTGCAGAAGGTATAGTTTCAACCAGTAATTACAGTGCATGGTTTAGCTACTGAGGTCAAAACTGATAAGGTTTCAAGGATGTGCCTCAAAGGTTTTATGATTAATACAGAGTTAGGCTTCTTTGCCATCAGCCAAAAAACCCTTCCCTGACCTATAATGTTCTGGTCTCATAGAACGAACATTTCCCAGTATGATGAACAATTTTTCAACCAAGAGAAAACAACTTCTCAAATTTTCTTTGTATTCCACTATATTGGGAAAGAAGCTCAGTTGAGAACTTAACCAGGCACAGAAAAATACCGCAGAGGCACAAGATCAGGTTTGCATGTAAGTAAACATAGGTCCATCTGAATTTCATGAAACCACTACTATCAACAAGTGAACCACTACTGTGAACGTGTTTGGAGTCCTGAGATGTGTTTATGCTAGGATGAGGTAGTTACACAGTGAAGCTATGCAGCTAAACTTCCGCAGCATATGCATCTTGAAACCCTCTCAAAAGAGCTGGTTAAACAGACTACTGTTATGCAGATGCCAGTGTCAAGACTACTGAATTCTCATTTTGAATGAAGTATCCCTCTATCGGGCTCCACATGAACAGCAAATGACACACAGTCCCAGCAACTGAGCAAGATAAAGAAACACAGGGAAGGAGATGGAGCCAGTAATTCTGCCAGAGTTCAAGGTGCACACACACACAAGGCTATTTCAAACCATGGGTTCTTCATTCTGTACATTCAGTTACTTCATTAGCTTAACAAAGCAGCACACCACAGATAAGCTGTGGTAACCAGCAGCTTCTAGGAAGTACACAGAAAAGCACAGAAGTCTCCACCTTGGCACCTGGATATGCAGGTGATGGGTGGCAGCTGAGAGGAAGGCAGTCAGCCTTTGTTAGTGATAACAATGGTGGCCAGGACACAAGATGTTTTCAACACTGTTGGTTTCAGGCAAAAAAAGACAACCATGAAACTGCAGTTCAGAAATCTCAGATCTACTGAAGTGAAATAGAGAAATAAATTGTTTTTAAACAGAAACACAGAAATAGCTTGAGGTCAAAAAACACAAAAGGGGTTTAGGTCACAAAGTCAATCTTGAAAATCTAGGCCTGCATCCCTAGATGCAGGGCTAGATTTCAGGACTAGATTTTCCTAGATTTCAGGGCTGCATCACTGAAAAAGATGGCAATCGGGAACAGGACAATAATTCAAATTAAAGCTTCCAGGGAACCCAGACTTGGATTTTGATAACACAACAGAAGACCATGATCACAGGCATTGGGGAATCTTCGGAAAGATTAGGTGCTGTGAGACTAAAGCTAAACAAATGCAGATGATGAGAGAGTGTCATTCAAAGGGTACGAATGGGAGAGAAGAAGCCCAGCAAAGATCATAATAATGCTATGGCCATCACTCTGTAACTGCTTGAACAAAGGAAGAAGGGGTGCAATGATTTCTTGGACCTGTGCTTTACATAGGGAAACTTATGACCAAGGTGGTTGTCTGAACCAGCAGCTTAGAGCATGACTGCTTAAAAACATTCAGAAAACAACAGATGTAAACCTTAGGAGAATGCTTGAGAAACTGAAGGATTTAATTAAAGAAGCTGTAGTCCTGAAATACTGTGACAATGAGCATGAAAGTAACTTGTTCATGGATGCATCCCAGGAGAGTATTGGCACAACAGACTTTCAGTAACACAGTTGAAGCTGGAGACAAATGGCTAATGCATCATGGCCACTAACAAAAACTGAATGTAAATATGCTGAAAGAATGAAGGAAGCTTTGGTCTTAAGCCATGGCTGTAAAAAAAGTTCCTTTATTTATGGGACACTGCTGTTAGCTGAAACTGACCATAAACCACTTACTGCTGTTGCCAAGACAGGCCTGATAAATACCTCCTGGAGAATACAGAGATTGTTTTTTCACCTACAAATGTATGTTTTACAAATTGAGTAAGCCTGGGTGAGATTTGGTGGTTGCAGGCAAAATTTCACAAAACTTTCAGACATTGATCGTAGATGTGCCAAGCCTCCTAAAAAAAAACAAAACAGAAACCCTCTCCACTTGCAGGCAAAATGTGGGCTCTGACTGCCAGTATCATTAATGAGTTTGAGATAATGGGAAAGGTAATTCAGGCTTTGGCACAAAGCTGCCAGTGCCATATTTTAGCCCCTCATTATACTCTGGCAGTGAGGCCTGAATACTACACTTGGATTTTTAAAGAAGCTTGAATGGAGAATCCTGAATGTATTAAGAAGAGGTACTTGAAAGCCATTAAGGGATAAGTATTCAAAGACCAGAGGATATTAAGAAATCAACGGTGACATTAAAGCAATTTGATCTGCCAGCAATCCAGGACAAGTCCCCTCTAAAAGAACCCATGAAGATTGTGGAAGAAAAAGACGTATGTGTAAATCTTGTCATTTTTATTTATTACATTATTAAATTAAACTGTATTGTTATTGTTTGTAGTGGTGGTGTTGTTATTTCTATTGCTACTATTATTTCCCCATCATGGCCTTCCTAGAAGTTACTGCAGCCAAAGACTCCACACACTCCATTTTAACTAAACATGACAGTAACATCTGACAAGAGGCCACAGTGTAATGGGAATCGCTGAAAACAATTTGCACTGAAATTCTGACTTAAGTTTAGCACCACTAATCCCCAGCACTTTAAAACTATCAAGGAAAGTGCCAGAAGAACATGGTGCTGTTCGTAAAATAAAAGACTGGATGAATGAGACTGATCCCCGTTTAGTGCCAGTGTATGTAGCTGTGGAGAACTAGTCTCCTACAAGGGCAAAATGCTAGTGATTACTGACTGGGCTGGTGATTTACACTCAGGGTAATGGGAAACACAGCTCCAAACTTCCCGTTTATCAGTGATCCCTAAACTCTACTGTGTAGACAAGTTCTGTACTGTTAGGGACACATGCACATTACCATTGTGATTTGCAAAGAACAAATATAAATATGCTACAGGATATTCAGAAGGCTATTTTATGACAGTTTCATCTACATCTACACATGAGTATTTGCTGAGATGAAATAATAATTTAAAAACTTGTTGACAATTTCTGCATCAGGAACCATGCCCAGCAAAGGTAGCCCTTAGGGATAATTTTTGAAGATGTCAGTTAGCAAACCTAATGTCTTTTACAATTGCTGCCTCTGAGGTCCTGTCATTACTCAAACATCTGTTTTCACATTTAATGTGGACTTTTATCCCTCACTGAAGAAAAACTTGAAAACGTTATGCCTAATGGCAAATGCAAGGAACATCCAATGCACCATCTTTTTCACCTTTTGGGGGGTGCCAAAGGGTCCTGGTTCTTTGTTGTGTTTTTTTTTCTTAAGCACAAAACTGGCATTTAAGACCTCTAAATAAACAGAAATCAGGAGCAAATTCTTCTGAGCATCAGTGGGAACAATCACAGGGCTCATTTAAACCCTTATCCCAAGCACCCTGTTGTGGAGGGGGAAGCGTGAAGCAGTTTCATCGGCTGCACAGGGAGACCCTGGTGCAGGCTTAGGGCTGTTTTGGTTGATGTTTGAGCACATTTTCCCACTCAGTGGGTGTTCGGAACTGTACCAGAGGCTATCAGCAGGTCATTAACCATGATAAGGATGACATCATACACAGAGTGAGCTCTTGAAAAAGCTGCCTATTGAATCAATGGTAAATGATTATGTCTTCAGGGAGAGCTGGATGATTTCCCTCCCTTGTTTTGTTTTTGTGAGTGTGAAGGAAAGGAAGGGTTTAACATACAAAGTTAGTTATTTGTTTTGTTATCACGAAGCTGCAAAATGCTTAGGCAAGATTTATTTCATGCTGCAAGTTAAGCTTAGAGGTTTTTTTTTATTCTTGGAAGGGTGTGATGGATTTAGCCTACAGAAGATAAAACAGACTCTATTTGTTGCATTTCCTTTCTCTGGAATGTTATTACTTCCTCTGTACTTATCAGGCTACTTCTTTAATACAGATGCCTTTTTTTTCCCTAAAGCATGTTTTAGTGGTAACCAATTAAAAAACTCCACAATGTGCATTCCTTACACTAATTGATAAGCGTAAAATTGTTTTCTATTATGCAGTTCATTTACAGAGAGCAATTTCTGAATTTTCTTGTAAAAACAAATGTGGAGAATGGATGTACTAGTCTTACCTTTCCTGCCATTCTACACTTAGCTTACTCATAGATACAGACTTTAACCTAAAATATCATTGGGCATTACTGTAATTCATTAACACACGAATATCTGAGACCAGCACACAAAGGTAATTGCAAAATGGAGCTGCTTTGTTGAAATCTCACAGGTCTCCTGGTCTCATACTAACAGTTGAGGAAAATGGACCTCTGGCCATCTGCAGGAAATGACTATAAAAGGAGGTAATCAGGACACTTGAGACTGTTTCAGTCATGAGCAGAGTGAGAGGAATGCCAAGCAGTAAGCAAACCGTGTGTACGCACTTGTGCCTCAAATCCTTCACATCACTGATGTGGAAAAGTGGGACAATATTAAAAGGAGATGCAAGCTTTGCTTGCATTTAACATGGGCCAACTTTGTCTCTGCTGCAACTTGTGAACACTGGAGTTTTGCTTCATTGTTACTGCTAACACACAAGATTCAGAGAAGGTTTTTGTTAGTATTTCCTTGGGAAGAATTTATCAGCTGGGAGCAATTCAAGAGTTGTGGAAGATTTATACACTGGAATCCCATCTTGTATTCCTTGGGCAGAATCCCAAATTCCCTCCACTTTCACCTCCAAAGACTCATTAGCATTTATCAGGCAATTAATCTGTAAAAGGCAGATTATACCCCTATAAATCCATTATAATTACATTGATTTTGAAAGTGTCACTGAAGATTTATGCCCATGTAACTGAGCTCACAGTTGGTAAACTTTCTAAGGAAGACTCTAAATATTTCCTCAAGAGAAAACATCCTTTACCAAGTGCTATTTTTTTTCTGTTCTATATGTCCTCACCTTCCATCATAATGAAGTATTTTATATAAATACAACATGAGGTAATGACACTAACTGAGAAGGAAAATAAATTCACACTAGAATATCAAGCTGAAGTCTTCCCATCTGCTTTTTATTAACACAGGCCACAATCTTAACATTGTTTAGCATCTTATTCTTATTTAATTCAGCCCATCTATGCCCTCTTTACCTTGCCTGCTCGACAAAAGCTTTCTTCTCAGTGCATTTTAATACTAAGTTTCACCCAGCATCTTCACAGACTCCTCAGACTAAATTATCTTAAAGTGGATTCATCAGCTATTTTCTGTTGCACATCCAGACACTAATGTACTATGCCAATAAACCATTTTGAGGTGTCAGCTCAGCCTTCTGTGAAGACTAAGATGTACTGTGGCTACTGCTTTAGCGAGGCTCACAGGAGTCCCAGTTGCAGACCCTCGAGCCCTTTGCGCTGCTGCTCTATGGATAACAAGTCCGTCATTTCTTGTTCAAAACATATGCATTTATTGCATTAAAACAACATAAATACTCTAAATTAAAGCAGAATGCAAAAAGCATTTATTCACTCATTGATACAGAAGGTCTAGTGATCCTAAGTACCTACATAGCCTTAAAAAAGCATTAAAGTGTTGTTTCAATTATTAATTTAACTCTTATAAGACTGTGTTTACAATAAGACAAAGAATGAGTGATCATTAGTATGTTTATTCATGAGAATGTATATCATTGTGACTTTTGTGAAAGGAAGTGGAATCATGGTGGCTCCAATTTATTATAATTCAGGTTATTTATTCATGTAATGAAGGCATGTATAGAAACTGTGCTCCAGACCAAGCACCCAGAGGTGCAGGAGGTCTGCAACACCATAGGAAACAATTGCATTTAACTCCATCACAGCTCTATATGCCCAGCCATCCATCCAGCTTTTTACTCAGGTAAGAGTACAACCACCCAAGCCATGAGCGGTTGGTTTCTCTGGGAGAATGCTGTGGGAAACAGTCAAGAAAACATCTCCTTTAGTCTGTACTCTGTAACATGGGGATGGGTTTCTGCGAATATTCTTCTTTAAATCATTCCACAGTCAACCTGGAATACACCCATTCTTAACATGCTTGTTTCCTCACCCATATGTGTAATAATTTTCTATTTCTCTTGCAAACCTAAATGTAATCTCTTATTTACTAAGAAGAAATGCAAATGCTGGGCTCCCAGCGTATGTTAATGCCTCCAGATGTTCTCCATTTGCACTGCAAGGTGGTACAGCAAGAAGGCTAAGTGTGACTGGTTGAGCTCCTCTTCTCACACAGATCTCAGTTCTTAAATTCCAGCTTGGTTTCCACAGGAAAGCTTTCTGAAAAAAAAACCCAAAAAAAAAAAAAACCAACCCCAAACCAAAACAACTTTCTGAGAGACTCCTTCAGCTCCTTGGAAGCGCATCTTTAATACTACTTAGTCTTCCTTAAAAACGCTGGGTTCACAATCCAGGTACTTCACCTTTAGAACTTGCAGATATTAGTAAGTGGACCCAGGATGTTGTTATTATCTTGGTGTTTAATACAGAGACTCTTTTCTGTGCAGGTGTCCCAGAGGAGCAGCTGAGGTATGACAAAGAATGAGCTTTGTGCTTTGGCTGCCGTTCCTACCTAGGAGTTCATACAAGTGGAATTATTACTCAACATTATTAACAGATATTTAGTTACAGGATCATGATCTAGATGAAGCATAAGACCAATTTCAGTAGCAAAGCTTTTGGTCATGAACCTACACACACCTGCTCAATAACAAGACATACTGGTTTGAGGCTGACTACAGCTCTGGTTGGGAATGCTAATCTATCTGTGCAATGCCATAATTTTAGGATTTGCTTCATAGCACTTTCTAATTATCTACATTTGTTTTTTCTCCAATTGCCTATAATGGACCTCTCTCTGACACAGTGAGGGACATTTGGGCTGTGTAACATACTGAGTCTTCATGTGGTAGCTGTGCCACAGCAACTACTAAAACACCTCAAAGGTTTAGAAGTGAATGCAAAGGAATAAAGCATGTATAATACCAATGGTAGCACATCTGGGGCATGGAACTCTCTACTGCTGCTGCTGTTAATAATAGCTGTTCACATTTCTGTAGCCTGTCTCTCTCATGGTTCCCAAAGCTTTGCACAAAGTACGTATGTAAAGTGCCATGAACATGCAGCTGCCTCTGCCCCATTGGGTAGTGACCAGCTAGAACAAAATAGAAGACCGAGTGGGAAAACTTATCTAAAATGCTTAGGATTATCAAAATGCAAACAGTGTTCTCAGGTCATTCTGATAATGCCCTGATTTCAGCAGATGTGATGCTGGCTCTGGACACCCCCTTGACAGACCAGCGCTGCCATTACTAGAAGAGGCCGTAAGTGTGTGAGGCAGCTGGGACCACGCTGATGCAGCATCTTACAGCTTCAGCTTTCCTGTCTGAGTCTGCAACTCTGTAGTTAAAACCTGCCTTTCGTCTCCTATTGAAACCAGATTTTGACATTCCTGGATTGTTTCGCATTCTCTCCCTCACCGCTCATGTTTTTGTTTAAGATGTTCATGCTTTTCAGTTAGAGTGATAAAGCTACACTAATGCACTAAATAGTCATGAAAATATTCCAAGACAACAGTATTATGCTTGTTCTATGTATTCACATGAGTTTGTTGGTGATTTTTTTTCTTGTAAATGCACACAGAGATAAAGGTTCCTGCAGGAACTGAAGGCGTTAGTAGGTACTTAAGCCCCTCATGAAATGAGGCATGTAACAATCTTCTTGAAGTTTCACTCTCTGGCAAGGTTTACACAGTCTGGTTTCACCTCTTTCAAAAGGTTTAACAAGACATGGGTCTCATGTGTGTATGTTTATGGAAAGAGAAAGAAAGAATGGCTGTCAAGTGCTAGGAAGCATGAGACTGTGAGAAACAAAATAGGCTTTGTGGGCTGACCTTGGGTATCCCTCACTTACCTGAGTCTGCTGATGGAAAATAGGTGGTGCCAGAAGGCAGCAAACGTGCAGAAAGGTTAATATGCCTCCAAGCTTTTGTTTCTGTGACCAAAAAGCACTACCTCTCCTAACTAACATTTCCTGATTTTAAATGTTTTATCATTTTGATCCAGCCCTGAAAGAGTTTGTTCAGAGTAAACCAGACTCTGTTTTCCAGTAGTGGCTGGGACACTGGCCTTACTGGTACTGAGAGACCTGACCTGCAAGCACTTCAGGGATGCAGAGCTTGTGGAAGCAGTTGCTGGGAGCAGCAACATTCTGCAGTGGAGGGGCTGAGAAATCCATGGGAAAAGAAGCTGCAGTCAGCAGGGACACACACACACACACAAGACCTAGCTGAGGTGCCCATAAAAAGACCTATATCAGAGAGAAATTAAATTAATTCAAGAACTGTGAACGAGGGCCTCAGTCTGTTGATTTTGAAATTACCTTTGTATGGAATGAGTTTAAGGAGTGTATTATAATCCTAATTAATAATACCTTGCCCCAGACTTTGTTTAGCCATCTACCCAGTTCCCTCCCATTACATAGATTTTTCCAATTCCTGGTCCATTGCACCGTCAAATAGCAGCAAGTAACTCTAAAAGCAAAGAACAGGGCTACTACTGAGTAACCACATCTTTCCTAATAGTGAGAGACTTCTTTAGTTGTGGTATTCCAGGCAACCACATACTTAGCCAATGCCTAATGCTGTCTCTGCCAATAACAAATCTTCCTCTTCTAGATTTGCAGACGTTTCTTCCTTGCTATTGAATAGCTTACAGAAACCTTTTTCAACCACTTCCAAGCAGCCAACTGAAGTGTGTTAAATTATTGTTTCCATTCCAAGTCATTAATATGAGGTTACCTTTGTTTTCACTCAGTTGTTCTAACAAAGCTGCAGATCCTATGCTGCAAATACTATGGAGATACTTCCAAAGTCCTGGGAAGCAGATTCCTCTCTGTGATGCCGGCTTGGATTACAAATTTGTGATCCCAAGACAGATGTAGTGGGAAATTGCAGATATTATTAGTTCTCTAAACTTCAGTGTTAAAGCTACAACTGAAGCATCAAGGAAACATGATCTTTACTTTGCATAATTCATTACCAGGGATCTTTCAATTTGGAAAGGTAAATAATAATGTGATTTTAGAAGTCAAAGGCAAACTTCATACTAAAGGCTGTGAGCAAGCCATTAGATGTGAATATTGAATATATTAAGGACTTAGTTTTCTAAGCCACATTGTTTGTCTCTGTGCTCTGACTGGATAAACAGAACTTTTCCAATGAGCTTTCCTCTTCAGATACTTACAATCCTGAACTGGATTTCTACTTTGTACCCTAAATCTACAATACTTGCTGGAATTTTCCTGTTCTGGCAAATAGCTTTGAAAATACTTTTATTGGCTACAGGAGGCACTGCAAATGGATACAAAAGAGATACAAAACCATTTTGAACAACTGAAAAAATGTGAATAATTCTTCTCAGATGATCTTCACAGTATGTTTTCATAATATCATTTCAGTGAAAAGTAAGGGAAACTAGGCTTGCAAAAACTCTGAAATAAATAGGCCCCTGGATGTACTGAACGGTTTGATTCTATCTTAACATTTCTTGCAGGGTGATAAATCTGGGAGCTTACAAAACCAGCAATAATTAGCATAATCATTTCCCATATTTATTTTCTGTAAATGTATTGAGGTTGTCATCGCTTGGCAAAGCACTTGCTGAATGGATTAAAAAATCTACACCCATTTATGCCATTAACACTGAAAATAGCAAACCTTTCAAAAGAATGAGGATTTCAAGCTTTGCTTGTGAATGAGAGCTGCTAAAGCAGGAATCATAGAACATGGAAACATTCTCAGATTCTTCTGGTGTTTTGATTCCCTACCATCCAGCAAGTACATTTTCTTTATACCAGAGCCTGATAGCTCCTTGCCTACCACTAGATTCTTTTTTGCATTGTCTTGCTTACAGTGAAGCACTCCTAGCCAGCTTGCCTCCAAATTCCCAGAAAGTCTGCTCTATCTGCTGAGAACTCCATTTCTGTTCAGGGGATTTCCTTCATTTATTTATTGCTTGCATCATGGCTTGTGCACTGTTTCCTCAGAGCCAAGGAGCCCCAGGTCTTCTGCATTTTGATCATGTTCTTCTTAATAGGAATCTGACAAGTGAAGCTCCTGCTGAGGCACCTCTGCCTCTTCCTGCCACATGGTTTCCTTTTGGAAACGATTATTTGAACTCCACTATATGGAGCAGTTGCATGTACTCAGCGCTCTGGAGAAGCTATTCCAATCAGAGTACATGGTCGCTCAGTCTGAAAATGTTCAACCTGGTTTAGAGGTGGATCAGGAGGAAAAGTAGGTTTAGAGGATAATGTAAAAATATTTATACATTTACATTATACAAAATTACATTTGTATTTACATTGTACAAAACATTATACATTTACAGTATAAACTGTGGTGTAGTGGGAATTCTCCATGCTACTAGGACATGGTGCCATCACACCTAATATATTGCCTATTTCTCTATGCGTGGGCAAAGTTTGCTATGTACTTGCAAATGCTTACTCTTTGTTTCAACAACATTAGTTTTTTTCTATTGATTATAACACTTAAAACATTGTCATAACTGGCTTAATAACTCATTCTGGACATAAATAGTAACGGTAACAAGAGGATAAAATGCTGCCTCCCTGCAAATTAAAGCATGTGTTCTCGTACCTTTTACTGAACCATGCAAAAATGCCACATGCTACAGATATTTGCACAGGGACAGGTGCCTTACAGCTGAATACACATGCTGTAAAATGCTATTTCACACACATGAGCTTTAGATCCCTGCTCACCCTCACTCTCCTTTTCCACTCTTGCATTCTGCCAGGCCAGAGCAGCACAAATTTCCTTTCCCTTCCATTTCCCCAACAGTGTCATGATTGCGAGATACATTTTCCTCTCATTTCTACATAATGGCAGAAGAGCACAGGGAAAGATGTGTCAGTGTGCAGGCCTTCAAAAATCACACAGTTCTTTTGCCACAGTTTATTTCCTACATCTATGTCTTATACAAAGCAGCACTGAAAAAAATTCTAAATATATATTCCTATACAATAGGAAATCACAAGCACTTCCTTTAACTGGGGAGTGGGTGAACTGAGATGTTTAGTAACAAAGGTGACTGAAGCAGCTGTAACAGGAGCAGCAGATCTCTCATTGAAGCATTTCAGCATACACAAACCAGACAAACACAGAAGTAAGAAATTCAGTTTAACTGTTAAGAAGACCCCTCAATTCTTAGATCACCTCTCAGTCAGTTGCTTCAGAGCTAATCTGAAGGTATTTTTCATTTGCAGATTATATGAGATGCAGTATCTAAAAAACAACTTGCACCATAGCCCTCAGTTGTGCAGCTGTCCCACAGGAGAACTGAGCCAGGGTTACAAGCTTTTGCCTCAGGCAAAAAAGACGATTGTGAGAAAGGCTGCAAGAGCTGCCAGTGTCTCTTTTAATAATTGGACAAAGTGGCAAAAAGCTGCAGGCAAAATGCTATGCTAGTTCCATTAGGTGAGCTAATAGAAAACGTCAGCAGATTTGAGGTAAAGGGGTTATGTTGTGTTTCATTATGCTTACTGAAGCTGGTAGAATAGAAACTAATTTCTGTCCAACATAGTGGAATCTGGTGCTCTGTATTACACTGGTGGATCTGTCAAATGGAGAGTTAAAAAGAAAATAATTCCCTTATTACACTATCCATATTCACAGATTAGAGGATTTCAGGGCAGGAAAAAACATTACGCTTATCCTGCTTGATACGTACAAGAGTCTGAGGGTATTTACTTGTAATTTTTCTGTCAAGTCTGTATCTTGTGGCTGAAATACAATGTTATTTCTGAAATATTCTTCAATTAGCGTCTTTGAAGTAGCTGAGAATTCCTCATTCCCCAGATAAACATGACCAGCAGTCAACCACTCTCCTGGGTATCTCTGTGAATATATCCAGCAGCAGCCACTTGCCATAGACTCTTGTTATGTCTCTGTCTGCTAGATTAAAAGCCTCTCTCTCCCATATCAGAAAATTCTTTTTCTGTGTAGGTATGCATCAACCGCAATAAGTCACCTCTTAATCGCCTCCCTCTGCTTGATAAGCTAAGTAAACCTCCCCATGTTTTTCTCTGTAAGTCTGGCCTGACAGACCTTAGGGCATCTTGTTGATCTCTTATGGTCCCTTGCTAAATTTCCAGTGCTGTCCTGAAATGCAACCATCGATTGGACGCCGCCTTTTATTCTGTAGAAAAATAACATCATCTCCACAGTCTTTCTCAATACTAGTGCTTAGGTATGCCCCATTCTCCTAGCAAAGCACCAAGGAGGAGCTGATGCTGGCTCAGTACAAGCCCAGATAGAGAGCGGGTGTTTTCTGGAGCACAGCCCTCTGCTCTGCAGGGCTGGGATCTAGGCTTGGCTGCTTCAACTCCTTGCCTCTCTGGGTGAGCAACAACCCTGAACAAGCAGCAGTTTGCCTCTGATGTTGACATGTAAATTGTCAAATTTACATCTAATTTACACTTACTAAATTTCTGCTCTGCACATCAGTATACTAACATTCATTTAAAAAAACTGGTATTAAAGTCAGAAAACTCAGTCCCTAATCTCTGCAAAAACAAGCAAACAAAAGCCCCAGTCCAGCATTCTTGTCCCTGTGGGAAGACACCCATCATTTTCTACAGCATATGTTAAGGCCTATGGAGGCCTGCCCGTGAAGAGCATTTGTAGAACAGCTTTATCTGGTAGCTGCACCATTAAATTCAACTAGACTTTGACACAGGTGGAATTATCCATGTGCATGATTCTTTGCAGTACCAAAGACAACAGTGCATGGTGAGAGGGAGTTCAGGAGTGCACTGGGAGTCTCTCCCTTACACTGGGGCTGTTCAGGTTGGTTTCTGGGTATCAGTCTCCTGATTAAGTCTATTCTAAATTAGACTTGTCTGAATCCCACCACTACGTATTTCTCTGTAGGAAATTCCTGCACTGAGTAACATACCACAGCTGCAACACAACATCTCTTTTAAGCTTTTATCAGTTGCTGAAAATGAAATTCTTTGCTGAAAAAATTAGTGTCATCCAGCTCTAAAATGAAAATTGCTGCCTATCCCACTCTGACTTCACAGGCTGGGAATTTCCCTCTAGCATCAAAGGTTTTGAAAGTCCTGCTGCTGCTTTGAGAACACATTTTCTTTTACTGTTCACACGTCAGGGCTTCAAGACAATGACTTGTGAAATCATTAGTGTAGCACTTAGGCCATGTATAAATGTTAGTGCTTACCTAGAAGGCATCATGTATGGTATACAGATGTTACCTCCCTCATACTTCCCAAGCTTTTGCTTCTGTTTTTGTAGGACAGGGACTCACAGAGATCTTGGGTATGACCAGGACCCCTTTGGGCTGGCTGCTGTACAGAGCAATCCTTTTCTTCAAGGTGATATGCACAAGGAAGTGAATCTAGCAGGCTTGTAAGAAGTGAAGCACGAAGTCAGTGGCAGACTCAGATATACAATCCCATGACAAACTTCCCTTGCCTTTTCACAGCACATATTTTTGACGCCTTTGGTAAGGCCTTGCTGTCAATGACCCTCAGCTTCCTCACCATCTCAACTTCTCAACTGTTAAACACAGCTTAGGACCCAAACCCCTCCTGAAGTGAGAAATGCAGTGTGGCATAACAAACTGCTGATACCACTAAGTACTAGCTATGACAAACCCCTGTTTCCATGCAGTAGTGTGGCAAGGCACATGCCAGGAAAGTGGAAGGGGTTTATCACCCTCAAAGCCTCCCAGGCTGCACAGGTTACTGATGAAAACAGGAAGCAGAAGAGAACTGAGCCCTGCATTAGCTTTGCTGCAATGAGAACAGATCAGTGAATAACTGCCTGTTGTTTCTCGGCCCTTGCAGCCACCCCTGCCAGTGCCCAGACTCAGGCATTCCCTTTAAAGAGATGCACCTCAGCGGACTGACAGTGCAGATCCACAGCCAACTAGGAAGGCAGTACCTCTGCACCACTGCTCGCAAATATACTGTGCAGAAGCAAGTACCTGATCCAGTGCATGCTCAGCCCTGCTAGTATCCATACCCCATTCAGGTGGTGCTCAGAAACTTCTCCACGGTTCATGCAGGTGCTGCGCAGCACAACAGATAATCTTTCAAGGCAAGATCAGACCACCTCTTGTAGGCCTTTTTGCTACATGAGCTTTCAGTCTCTCAGACATACACCTCACAGACATCTTCAAGTAACTTAAGAAACTGACTAGAAAGCACTTTTCCAGGAGTCCTGTGATATGCCTCAGTGCCCATGGCAACAGGAGATATGTAAAGTCATTATAGGATAATGATAAAAGGATGAAAGCTAACACCATAATTATGTACATTAGCTGTACCACAAAAGGCTATTATGGGAACACAAGTGAAAACTGTAACATGGCAGATTTTCCACAGCATTCTGCCTCAGTGTTAAGGAGCCTAACAGAGTGTGGGACAAAAGATCTGGTCCATTTACCAGACCTTGGAGTGTAGCAGATAAGTAACACTTCCTAACGATGCACTCTGAGGCCAGGTGCAGAGCATTAGTGATAACACTGTCATTTATGCCTCTGCAAACGCAGAGCACCACACACTGAAAGCCACCATTAACCTCTGGGGGTTTAATGAGTTACACACCCAACAACAGAACTTCTGAAATAGTTATACACCACATGGAGCATGGCAGGAGTGTAAGGAAGGTCTCCTGAACACAGTGCTCAACAAAGTCCTTGAAAGGAATTCCTTCAGAGCAATGCCTGGGAGCAAAATGAAAGCCACCTCTTTATTCACATCATAGATCCAAATTCACAAGTTTGCTCCTGAAGCAGCTTTGCAGCTTAGATATTTTATTTATTTATTTTTTTTTTAGCAAAAACACATCATTTCAAAATACTAAGTAATTAACAATCTATTTCATTAAAATAGTCATTTTTTACCCGCAGATCAGTCAGCCAAGAGCTGGAGGTAAATTTGCTCAGTATGAATTTGCAAAGTTTTATTTCCCCTACTGAGTGGACATTAAGTGTGCAGGAGGGGAAAGATCTGCAGCAGCTAGAAAGGTGAGTCCTGCTCAAACAACCTACTGCTGCTGAAATCCAGAGAGGAATTGGGCCAGTTATGCTGCTGTCATCACCCTCAAGAGTTCCATTATAGTTAGTTGCTACTTTTCTGAATTATTAAGGCATACATTATTGTTGGAGTAAGTCCTAATATCAATCAAGTGTGGTACCCAGCACATCTTGCCAGCCTGGGGCAGACTAGCTCAGAACCATGTATCCAGCCTGTCAGCACACAGAAAAGCACCACTATGGGCCCTTCAGTTAGATGCATTTTTTTTCCTCTTTCTTTGTTTTATAAAACTTTGAATATCCCTAAAAAGTCAGGAAACTCAAGTGCTTGTTATCAACACCCAAAAGTTATACTATCGTCATTTTTAAATAGTGTTATTTTAAGGATTATTTTTAAAATGCAGTAGAAGGCATTATGCAAAAGTCCTACAGTCTTACTACCCTGTGCATATGTGGCAGGTTTCAAAGCCTTAGTCTGCACCCGTTCACCTGGATCCTAGGTTGAAACCCATTAGCAGGGAAATCTTCTGGGGCTGTTTTTTCAAGATCACTTACCCCATCAGGCTACAACAACATAAACATTGTACCCCATGTACTTGAGTTAGCATTTTGAAGGTGCCCCCTTTTTTGTGGCTGTAAGTCTTCACCTTTTAGGAAAGAGTATGATCATAAATAAGCAGTAATTTCTTAACTGCTTTAGGCAGAGGTCAGGCAGGGCAACAAACTGAGAGTCAAGGTAACAATGCATAAGACCATCCCATTGTGAGTGCTTTGTGTGTCAGTGAACTTGATTCATACTTAGTGTGAACAGAGGAACTCCCAGCTATTTGAGGAATGTCAGCAATTTTGTCATAAAGCAACTTTGATCTTGCTCCAATTTCCCAAGCTCATTCATTAGCTGAGAATGTGGAGGGTAAGATAGACTCTCTCTTCTGGGAGACCAACTGCCTGCTACTTAAATAAATCACCTACTTTTTCTCCCTGTCCTTCTCATAATAAAACAATCCCTCACAGGTCCTCTTGCCATATGATGAAACTTTTGACTCCAAAGAAATCTCTCTCTGATGCATGGGCTAGGAGGAATGCCTTTGATTTTTGAAACTGAGGGTCAGATTCTATAAACATACCACCCCAAAGCTGATCAGTCCCCATCTCCTCCCACAGTAGCATGAGTCATGCTGGTGACCTTTTGATACTTCTAACAATATAGAAGTTGAAGAAGTTTCTAGCCTTCACAAAAAAAAAGAAAGAGGTTTCTTTTCTTTGTCCTGCCATTTTGATGCTCTGTCCGTTTTGAAGTGTGGAGCCCTCTCTTCTTTCTCCCTGGACAAGCTGTCCTACACCAGAACTGCTGGGTAGACTGTGAGCCTCCCCCAGCAGAGCAAACACCAGTTGTGCTAAACTTTCACGGGCTGTTTGCTCTCTCACCCTCTCCACAGGGGTGTGAAATGTGCCAAGAGGACATCTCTCTGGCAGGGTTTGGGCTTTTTTCCCTATTCTGATTTAGAATAAAATTTAGTATTCTAAGCTATCTTTCATTTGCACTGCTATTATAATAACACTTTTAAAACAAGGACACTTTTATCTAAAGATCTTTTTTCTCCCCAAATAATCAAAGCTCATTTACCACCTCCTTTTTAATCCTGCCCCTGCTGTGAAGCAGGAAGTCACCTTTTAAAAAAATGCTAAGTGAAGTAGAGAGAAACTAATTGATTCATCCAAAGGTCAGAGGGTGTCAGCAGCAGCAGAAGAAAACGGAGCAAAGCATCCCAGGTCTCTAGTGCTAGCCTTCAGAAAACATGCTCTGCCTCAGGTTTCCTTTATGGCACCACCTACGTTTTTCAATTACTCTCAGTTAATTTCAGGCCCCAGTTTTTCAATCTCCTGGCTTTGCAAGCAGCATGTTCATGTTCTCAAACAAACAACACTCAGAACTCACCAGCACAGTTGTTAAGTCTCCTAATCTTACATGTACTTACCTTAGGAAAAGAAATCACAGGCACACTTGTTCAAACAATCTTAGTGCCAGCTTTCTCCACATTTTAATCTTACAAAAATGCTTCAACTACACAAAGGGATTCAGAAACATGTTTATGAACATTTTCCAAACATTTTTAAGATTACTTT